>NC_043766.1:26150410-26430410 GCF_902148845.1 Salarias fasciatus | reverse complement strand
TTAAAGTAAGGGGAGCAGTTTAAAATGTGTCTTAGTTCAGTAAGTGCCTCAACTGTATTTCATCAGTGTGATTAATGGGACGAACTTCACTGCTCCACTTTATGCAGATAACTTTTTTTCTCAACAAGTTTAAAGTTTATTAATGGAATGCCCCTTGAGATGTAGCATCTCATTTTCGAGGGGGTCCATAAACACAAACATATGTAAACATAATTTACAATAACATACATAAATGCACACATTTACACATAAACACACATGCCCACACACTCACACAGGACAGACATACTCCTTTGTTCCCTCACCCCCCAATCCTCCACGAGTTCAGGTGAACAACAACTTCAATGCTGTATCAACAGGTGATACAGAAGACAGAAGTTCAAAGGCAAAAAAAAAAAAAAACTAAAAACATTAGCAGGAAGCTTTAAGGTGTGAAAATAATAAGGATTGGAATTGACCCAAAGATGTTACATTGCGAAGGGATAAAGGTAACCTATTCCAATCAAATGGAGCCCCTATACTGGAAGGCTCTGCGACCATTCTCTTTGTTTGTACGTGGAACAGTAAAAGTAAGACTATAAGTGCTTCTGAAAGAATATAAAGAAGTAACTGGAACCAAAAATCGCTTAAGATACAGAGGACAATAAAAATAAATACATTTGAAAATGAATAGTGCCCAGTGATATTGTCGCCTTTCATATGGTTGCAACCAGTTCAGCTTCTCAAACAAAATACAGTTATGAGTTCTATAAGGGCATTTAAGTATGACTTGACATAGAGAACTGAAGAGAACACTTAAAGGCTTGAGATACAAGTCATGAGTGTTTTGATAGATTATGTCAGCATAATCAACAATAGGGAGGACAAGTTGAGTAATTATTTGCTTCCTGACTTCTTGTGTAAAACAGTTTGCAGACCGAAAAAGTGGAGTTAAAGTAGCATGTGTTCGTCTTATGATGTAATCTACGTGAGCTTTGAAGCAGAGCTGAGGATCAAACCAAAGTCCAAGATATTTAACAGAGTCAATGTTTCCATGTGTAAATCCACTGCAGGCCTGGTTAGACTAGTTAAATAATTATTCATTTAAATTTTATTGGCAATGGATGTGGTACTAACTTTGCCGGCAAGCTGAATTCTCGCGGTATTTGTTCTCACACACCACGAGAATCCATTTTGTACCGCTTGAGCTTGGGATCAGACTTTTTCAGCTGGACCAATAACGCTCGGATTTTTTTCAGTCGGACCAATCACGCGTCGTTTAGGGCGGGACATGAAGCTTTGACGGAAGCAGGAAGTGACGGACTGCTAATAATATTAGCATGGCTAGCGAAAACAATGGATATCCTGACAGCAATTAAATCTGTTTTGGGTGAATCCTCTTTGAAAAACGATCAGCAAGCGGTTTTTTCTTTGCAGTGATTGGCTGAAACCAAACATGGTTAGGCGGGTGCACTGTGTCCTTCTGTCCAGTGAATGCAAAGAGTTCTACAGCAAGTCCCTCCTTCCCCGAACGGATTTGCAGAGTGAAATCCCAGATTGACATGTGAAGCAATTCGTTGCTGCACATGTCAGTATGGCTTTTGCCAGGTTATGTGGTACAACTGAATTATAGATTTTACACAAAATATTTCCCAAGTTTTCCATATGTTCATGAGAGATTAAAAAAAACACAACTTTCAACACTATTTATTAGATTTTGATCAAAACAAGTCTTGATAAAACTGCTGGATACAGTGTATATATATCAAGAATACGTTTTCCTCATTATATACTAGCTACTAAAAAACAAAAAAAAACAACAAAAAAAAAAACCTACATTTTGTGAAGTTATTGCATGTGGGACCCAATGTCGATGTCTACATGCGGTTGAACATTTGAAAGTCGGGGAAACTTGGATGTCTAAGTCACGTGTAGTAGCCTTATATAGGCCTAATATTGATGATGATGATGATGATGATGATGATTGTGAGTTTATTTGTTTACATTCCTTTACAATGGCACAGTTTTCATTTGTAAGGAGAATATATATGTAGGTATAAACAAATATTTGCATATTTATTGCCTAAGGTTAAATGATATGACGTGTTTTGTGTTCTCACATTTGGAATATAACGTTACGGCCGTCACCTGTATTTGGATGATTTTTGGTAAAGCAGTTGACCATTTTTATGACTACTAAGTGACTGTTTTCTGTGCCTTTTTATGGTTAGAATGCATGGTTAACTATTTATTATGATTTGGAGTCACTGAGATGTGTATTTTTGTATTCTGAATAAATAAATGGTTCAGCTTTTGTTGTACATTTTGGAGGTGCCTTAAAGGGCAACTTCGGTTTTTTGACATCTGGACCTTATTTCTAGGTGTGTGCATGCTCATATACTCACTCAGACAAACATTGTGCAGCACGGAGTCCTTCAGAAGTTATTTAGATCCAACTGATTTAGCTGCACTTAGTGGGGGCCACGGCAAGGGAGCTTCAGCGCGGGACATAATCTCTGCAAAGTCGCTCATTTCAGCTATATTTTTTCATCCATCGCCAGTGTTATCATAGAGTCAGCTCGTCTACCGTACAGTTTTCACTAACTTAGCCACAATTAGCTCGGATGGGAATGTCGCAGAGCTCCTCTCCCCAGCAGAGAGGCACTTTGGCTGGGCCTCGGCTGTCACATCGCGCGGGCGTCTGACTTCCAGGGCCGAGTTGGTCCGAGTCGGGGCCGAGGTGGGTAAACGGCCCGGAGCTTGCTCCACGGAGTCTCCGGAGGTCTGCAGGCCGGCCTGGCAGCGGTGCGCGCGGGGACCCGCTGCGTTCCGCCTGGATGTCTCTTCTCACCGTGTGGTCAATATCAAGGCCAAGGCCCAAAACCACAGAGAACCACTTCGCAGTCGCTGGCACCCCGAGGAGCTCCTCTTCATCCCAACTGTAGGAAGCTAAAGCCTACAATGTCAAAATGGCATCCTGACTTTTCACTCTCAGGTCGAGAAATAAAATCCAAGTGACACCAGCAATAAGCTCATTGAGGTGGAAGTAGTTAATGCTGCCATCTTGGATTCGCCAAGTCAGGTCCAACCTTTCTATGAGCAGTTGGCATGTTTGTGTGTTTTATTTCCTCCTTGTGCCTGTATTTTCTTTTGGGTACCCATAAAAATAATAAAAAAATAATAAATAAATAAAAAACAACAACTAAAGAAAGTATTTTCTTGCAGCCTTGGAAGAGGGAACAAATCTCTCCGTTCTTATGTGAAACTTCAGTATTAAGTTATTGCACCAGAAGGCCAGCAAATTCCTTATTTGCATTCTGTTTTCCTTTTACATCTTTATTGCCCGTTTTAGAAATTCTGCAATTAAAAGTGTTTCACAATAAAAAGAGAGGTGAATTAAAACAAGGAGCACAATATACTAAAACTGAAAATAGAAAAAACAGTACATCAACAATAAGAGTCAAAAAAGTACAATGTTAAATATTATCAACATTTTTGATGTTTGTGTTTCAATCACTTGACCGATGACAGTGCTTATAGTTCTATTCATGTTTGGCAACAACACCACGGAGTTACTTTATATTTTCTGCAATTAAAAAAACATTTTGATTTAAAGTTTTGCATTTGTATTGAGGTCAATGCCTTTTAATAAATATGTGACACATGCAGCAAATCTCAGAACCATGTTAATACAAAGAACCACAACAATTACACAAACCAAGAAGTCTAACAAATCAACTTCCTGACGTCTATTTTAACATTTGTATTAAACAAGCATTGCATTTTTGCATTCATCTATAGCTTTAAGTCAAATGCAACGCATTTTGACAAAGGAACGGACTCAGAAAATGATGTAAACAGCATCTTTACACTGTATAATGCATTAAAGCCTTGGTCTTGCTCTTCAAAGTTGGGGTGCATACAAAAAATGTTTTGGTTCAGTTGACACCTATAATATATTTATTACTTCATTTCTTTTGAAGCTGGAGGAGTGCTTGCCGCTCTGGAAGAGTCTCCTCTGTTGCCAGCTTCAAAGTAACAAACCTGTGATGTCCTGTCCTCCACTTCTTACATCATATTTATTCCATTTCTTCTGTCCCCGTGCTGCTCACACACTGGCGCTGGCGAAAACTGTTTTTCTCGCTTCAGGAGTAAGATGGAGGAGGGGAGAGGATGTAAATGAACGGCTTATAGTTTCATTTCTGGTATGCCATCTCTCTCTCTTTCTCTATCTCTCACTGGTTCTTCCCATATGGAGGCTGGTATGGTGTCATTATCTAGGGGGAGGCAGCCATCCAGTCAGAGAAATCGACAATTAGAACCCAATAAAGTGGAAAAGCATATTTCTGTATGCAAATGAGTTTTCCGGCAGCCACAGTAGATTGTGATTAGGCTGTACCATTTTCCAAACATTACTATTATTGTTAATTATTCCATTTATTTGTTCCATCATACACTTCACCGGGGTCCCAGTAGGGGGCTAACGCCTTTGGTGGTCTCGAAAAACAAAAAAAAAGAAAAAAGTGACAGACTAGGAAAGAAAGCTAATTTGATTCATGAGTAGATTTAATGGAAGAAACAGCGAAGCGTGAGGTCATCTATAATGTACCCCCAGCACACTGTTCTCCATACGTTCTCCACAGCTGTCACAAGCAGTCAGAAGGGAATGGAGACAAGCCGATGGAATACTTCTCCAGCTCGGGGAAGTAGATGTTAAGGAGGACTGCTGGTGGGGAGAAGATCAACCTCTGCCTACTTCCAACCCATGCATATGATGATCAGACACACGGCTGTGAAGAGCGAGAGCGCAACCAGCAGGGAGTCAAGACCACAACCCGTCTCCGTCTCCCGACATCTGCTGTCTGTCCACTTCTCTTTCTTTCAAGATGCAGTGAAAGGTCAATAAATAAAATTTAATTAGTACCCGAATGACATAAGTGGTATTGTTTAACCTTGATGTTTTAAATAGGACTTTCAGGCCACTAAATAAACATGCAGATCTGCGGTCAGCTTTATGATAAGTGGTGCCGATTTTGGAATCCCAAGGCAATAGAATTTCATAAGGAACTGTGTGTGACAATGTCTGTCTCTCATTCCATGAAACAAGAATTCAACAATGATGTTGTATTTTCTCTTAACGATATTGTTTTCATTGCAAAGCGTCTGTCATCCCCCTCAGCGTAAGGAGAAACTTGTGAAAATAAGACTAACTGTTGGCAGTAACATGCTTGTAGCTGATTACTATATTTAAAAGCTCCGGTATCTGGTACCCATGGTACATATGGTAGACTACTGTCGCCTGTTTCATTGAGGCTTCTTCCCATTGTCATTCATTTAGGAATCTGTTTGTAGCTTGAACCTAATGAATGCATGAGACCTATCTGTCTGACCTATCTGACAGCACTGCACATCAAAGACTACAACAATGAAGCTACTCCACATTTGAATTCACAGTTCTTCCATACGTCCACAAGGCAGCGCAGCAAAATGACAATGCACCTGTAAAAAAATCAGTTGGGATGCAATTTAGCGTCCCTGTCAGTACATGGCGCCCGAGGCCGCTGCCGAGGTCGCTGCCGAGGTCGCCTGGGCCCCAGGCCGGCCCTGTGAAGCCATATAGACCTAACTGAACCAGACAGAGAGAACGCAAGATACCAGTCTCATATACTTATCATTAACCGACTTAAGTCACTCCACTGTTTTTTTTTTTTTTTTTTGGCAGATGATATTACAAACTTTAATGAAATACTGTGATTTTCTCAATACTGGACTTCGTCAAAAATTGTCAGATATGTTAACTTTTAGATGGAGGACTGGCTTCTAACCATTTCAAACATATTACATCTTACATTCTAGACTCTCCTATACATATTCTGATGAGAGTATGAGAAATGTTTATCTCACTTGCCTTGGAGGTCAAGACATCTCTTGTATAAAAATGGCATGGTAAGCAAAAGAAATTAAATGCTTGCCATTAATTTTAATTAAATGAAAGCCATTCAACTGCATTTTTTTTTTGCTTACACACATTTGTTGTTTGACAAATGCTACCCAACTACAAACTTATTCACTTGGAGGCTCATCATGCCAGTGCAATTATGCCATCGGAAGTGTTTTACTCCATCTCTGAATGGATATTACTTGCAATTCATAAGAGCATGCTTTCGTGGAGCTATAGAAGGAAATCCTACAAGACAAAAGAGCCATTAAACCTGCAGAAACATATCCAATCTGATACAGGAGCGCAAAGGGGGCAACTAAATTGGGAGACGCTTGTTCTCGGGATATTGCGGCACAGGTATCTAATCTTTCAGAGTAAGGGCCGCCTTTGAATCTCCGGCCTGCCATGAATACAATGGATCAGAGGTGGTGAGACTGCGGCAAAGGGGAGTGTCCCAACCTTCATCTATGGATGCTCAGCTGGAGAAAACAATGAAACTAGAAGGACAGGCTGATAAGGAGCGAAGAGGAAGGGGGTGAAATTGGGTGTCACCAGACAGAGTGGCTGATACGCTCTGTGTGTACATGGTCCTGCTGTGTCTGCATTATTTAAAAGCTCTCATTAACCTGAGCCTGAAACAGGCTAAATCAATAGTCAGAGCAGAGGCACAAAGCATTTCAGGGTGCTGTAACTGCTCCCTATGCACTCACTTCGCCATCATGATGGGATATAATTGCGAAGCGGGAGGTTGAATTCGTTCAGCTGAGATAACAAACTGCTGCCTGGGTCAGGGATCACCTGTGTTGCATTGATTTGGCCTGAAACCAGATGTGTTAAATAGAACATTGATCGTGATCTGTGAGTTTGTGTGATATGGCTTTTCGCCCCGATCTGTGATGGCTGCTGTAGGAAAGTCACCTTAAAGAGGAATTCAAAGCTTTCTGCTGATGGACATCCGTTACATGTGGGAAGAAAAATCAATGAGCGCAACAGACGAAAGAGTCACATACAAAAAACAGTCAGCTCACAGGGTTTATGTGGATTATTTTTTGAGTTTATTTCACACTAGCAGCTTCATTGGCCTTCATTTGCACTTATGAGATCATGATAAACTTGGCCTTAATTTCATTTTCGCCTTCAATTTGAATGCGCTATTGAGCACCTGCGGCAGTACAGGTGAGTGAATGTAACTGCAAAATTGCTCATTTTAATTGAGTCATGTAGCTATGCTGTCCAGATAAAGGGCACAGGGTCTGTTACATGAATACAGTAAAAACAACAACAACAACAATAACAAATAAAGAACTGAAGATAAAAAAATCAACTTAATGAATGACCATTTTGCAATTCCACTTCAAATAGAAACACTTCACTTCCTGTAGCTGGAAAACAGATTGTCTATGGAACAACATGAGTTTGAAAATTAGTGCACAGGCTTAATCCACAGTGATTGCATCCACTGGCTTTCCTGATTGAGAAGTACCATTATGAACAATTACTGAAGTTAAGTAGTTCTTGACTGTGCAGCAGGGCAGCTGTGATTACTTCTGCAGACAGAGTGTCCGGCCTTTTGAACTCAACATCACACCATGTCGTTATTACAAAATAAACATTTTCAAAATGTATCAAGAAAGAAAGGAAGACAAGAGCCAATGTGCATACTACAAAGCGGGAGTAACATTAAGAAGAGCGGGAAGCAGCCGGGCGACACTGTGGTGTAGTAGCTTCAAGTTTCACAGTGAGTTTGAATGGTTTCTTATTGCTTGTGTGGAGTTTTCTCTGAGTTCTCCAGTCTTCACACACAGCAATCTAAAAAAAGGTTCAGCTCAGACTGACTCAAGTTCTCATTACTCTGAATTGAATAAAGTGTTAGAGAATGTGGAAGAATGTCAGGATGACATATGCTTCTCATCAGTATGAACAAAATTAAATAATGCCTGTGTGCAATATTGATATCGTGTTTGAAATATCTTAACTTTAAACAACTTGCAGTCGTTACTGCATGACTGATGAGTTCTGTGTTTTAGGGTTCACAGAACAGGTTCAAATTGAGTGTGATCTTCATGACATGTTTTCATAATTACAATTAAGAAAATCACAGGCAACCTTCAGGTTTCACAAACCTGAAGGTTATAAGACAGGAAACCGTGAATCTGTGACTATCTAACTAAGACTCATGGTAGGTGTTTACACTAGATGCACCAGGTTTAAGGGTCTACTGAGACACGTGAAAACGCCGAGGGAAGGTGTCAGAGAAAGGTTGCACACAAAGGCAGAGTCACAACACAGTCACAGCAGCACGAATACATTAAACATGTAGAATGAAACCATGAATAATAAAACTTACAACATAAAATGAAACAAGAGCATGAGTAACAAAGCCAGAACTGTGAGCAACAAATATAACAGCGTGTACCACAAACACATGGAGCCCGGAGGACACGACACATAAGGGAGACATATAACTGACAATGAAGGGAGGAAAAGACAGAAACATATACCAAATATATGATGATGCCTTTAAACTTATTTCTATTTTAATTTCAGAATGTTCAGTTTAGTGTATCAGATGAGCACTATTGTCCCACTGGCTGCTGCATACCAACAATACTAAATGAGAGCACAGACTCCAAACCAAGAACGACGTTCAGTGTAGAAAACAACAATTCATTGGAAAAGAAAAAAGAAACCCTATTCAGTGACATATCTTCTGTCGCAAAATATCACATGAGCGAATGTTTCTAAAGAAAACCAATATAAACAAACACACAAAGCACAAACAAACAGAAATAAAACCCACTGGATAAACTAAATAAACACAGTCTGAAGACAGAATAAGAAAAAAACTGGCCTGGAGGAAAGGCTGGGCTGAAGGGCAGATGGAGCTGTTGAAGCCAACAGTACATAGTGTTGGCTCAAATGGACCATGAGGGGACAACTTCTGGCTACTGGAGGATTTTCTTCAGGTCATCAAGCATCACATCATGGCGATGCGGATGGTTACTGCCATACTATATGTACTCACACACAAAGCGCAGCCCCAAAATCGAGCACTGCTCTTCTCACATAGCTAACACACCCTTAACCCAGACTCAGAGAATCAGCTTCATCATGTCATGATTTCTTTTATTTATTTATAAAAAGTTTCTAGCCTTGTATGGCATGAGTGAACAAACTAATATACAAAAATGGATTTTTCTTCCAGAAGCTCGTGTCACACAATCATGACTTACCATGAAAATAATAAAAGGCTGCTTTTCTTTTGTTTCACACATTGGGAATATAAGTGGATCATAGATTTTCTGCTTCACAATGCAATTACTCGTTACGATCTGTTCATATCTTTCCAGCATATATAACAGGTCAAAATATATCATTAGATCTTTTCTACAAAATTCAAGCGCACATATAGTTCACATAAAGTCTGATGGGGTGATGAATCTGTCACCGGCTTTCAACAAGCAATGCTTTGGCTCCTGACATTTCCAGACATGACATCTTAAAGTCTGAAACAGACTTCAGTGAGTACCAGCTTTACGGATATGCTCTTTAAAGCACTGCATATTATATTTTCTACTTTGTCTTTGCAACAAGCTTGTAATTTGTAGTTAACCTCAGGGTCACGCTTCTAAGATAGAGAGAGAGAAAAACAACATTCAAAACTGTGATTGTGATATCAAAATTTAATCTATGTATTTTGTTGCATTTTGTGCATAATCTTTGAAATAGGCACAGGTTTAGATAGTTTAATAAAAATGGATTTGTTTTTTCTCTCATATTGAAAATTCATTGAATAGTCTTTGGCGACTAAACCTTTGACAGTATCTCACTGTTTCCCCCAGGTGAGGATAAATCTGAGCAGCCGATTCATTAAGTTGTGTCTTCTCGACTCCACTGAGAAGCTCTAGCTCGTTGTTTTTCCACCAGCCAGGCCTGAGCTTGAAACCTATAACATGGGCTATATCATCTTGATCTTCTGCTAAATTTTAATACAGGTATGACAACCTCATTGAGTAAAAGTTGACAAATATGTCTTTCGGCGTGTCTTTATTCTGTTGGCGACGTTGCCACAAACTGAGTAGAAAACCATGATTGTGCCTAATATGATGGAACTGGAGGGGAATTTTCAGAAGCAGGTGTTTCTCCCATCTTAACAGGCTTGACAGACTCAAACCCTCTCCAAGGTACAGGTTTAACCTCCCCTGAAAAAAACACTGTCAGCTTAATGGCCCCTGCCTTATGCTGATAACCACTGAGGTGTCTCCAGCTCTGTGAAAGGAGGTGGATAACGCTCCTAAAGCCTTTGTGTGAAGGCACCGTGAAACACGGCCCAGTGTCTTTATACTTTCCCCTTTGAAGTGAATTGACATTCAGCTCAGAACTTCGTTTAAAAATGCGGCTTGCCTCCTGAACTCTTCTGTTTTCCTTTTTTGAACTTTGGCATATTATGTTTGAAAAGTTGGAGCTGCCGTCTTGTCCTTGAGAGCAACTTACAGGTTGTCTATCTGTTGTGTTTTGTTTGAGTTCCATTGCGAGCTGATTGAGGGTGCCAGTCATAGAGAGGAGAGGCAGATGGAGGAGGACATGCTGGCACGGCGAATGGTGGGAGCCGAGGAGTCTGTCAAACTTCATCTCTGCTACAAAAATGGAAGTAGATGAGCACAACTCTCTGTACAACCGCAGGACATTGAAGAGAGTGCAGGAGCAGGGAGGACGTGTGACGGGAATGCCAGAGCACCATGTCACTGCTGATGACAGTCAATTTGTCTGAGAGTCAAGGGGCTTTCAGAGGTGCACTCCACTGCACGCTGCAGCAGGGCTGATGGGATTATTAAGGGGGGTACTTATCTGTTTTCCAGGACACACTGTACAACAGCATGCATGTCCCACCGATTATCTACCAGGAAACTGTAGCCTCTCACCCACCCATCTATCCATTTGTTGATTGTTCTCACACAACAGAAAAGGTTGGGAAGTGAAAATGGGGTTGTTGTTTTAACTCAAGGGAAAAAAGAGTGAGGGAGGAGGCGTTTGCTAAGCAAGATGAACAAAGTTGTGACAATTTCTGTCATTATTATTATTATTATTATTATTATTATTATTATCATTATTATGATGATTATTATTGTCACAAAATATAAGAAACTTTATAGATTTTGCCTCAGGATTAATTCAACTTTTAGGTCAATTACTATGGTATTGGAAACTCATTGAATGTGACATTTCAGCAAGGTAAAATATTAAAAAAAAACTGTTTATTAAAGGAATAGCTACATTAAAATCTAAAAACAGTTTTGGAGAAAAACAGTGAAAAAAAGTATATGTGTTGCGACTAGCATTGATGCCACTGGCCCAGTTTACATGGGTGTTTTTTAAAAAAAACCTGATTGAAACAATCTGATTAAACTCATTTGTATACATGAACAGCATATAAAATGATCCACGTTCAGTCCTCATATGTAAGGGCCCCAACTTAAGTGGATTATATGGCGTCCTCCCAAGAGGAAGCCATATCTGTAACATGCCCACAAAGTCTCTCACGGAGTTCTCAGGTTCTCCTCTCTAGCTTTGCAGTCAGCAGTCTTCAGCAGCTAGCGGCGTGTATTAATCTACTGGATATCTGCTCAAATAGTGTTCAAACATCTCCATGATACGCTGCTCAAAGAGCGAGCGCTCCCCTGGCCGGAGTCCTGGCCGGCCGGCCTCCGTCCTGCAGAGCTCCGCTCGGCCTGCCGGCCCTCCGCTCTGCCGGTCACAGTCGGCGACTCGGCCCTGCTGGTCGTCTGCCATGATCTTTTAACAACTCGCTGTTGTGCGATTTGTGGCCATCTCATCTCTCGAGTGTTTGCTCTCTCAGGGTTTTTATGATAAAGTTTCTGTCCAGTTCTTCAGCTTGTCTTTGACTTTCCTAATTCATGCTTCCTGTTTTTTCCTCACGTCATCCCGTCATTACGTATGAAGGAACGCATGCGCAGAACGAATAGCCTGCCCCTATAATCCCCTCTGCTGTCAGTCGCTGTTTATATGAGGCACCAGCGGATTATCGATCGGCGTAGACTATCTTGTACAATTGGATCCGAGCGAGTGAAGCGGATCCACTGAGGCGTTTATATGACACATTTCACGTTTACAATCCGATTAGAAGGAGGATTTTTTTTGACCCACGCCTGTTGTCTTTGCTGAAACAACTCAGTGATAAGAGCTTGAAAAAAGCAGTTGAAAAGGATTGTGAAGTGGTTGTGAAGGGTCTTGTGTGGTATTGGTGGTTGTGGTGCCGGCAGTGGTGCAGCTTGTCAACAGGCCAGTGTTCACCACGCTCAGGCTTTCAGGAGCCGTTTACACAGCAACCACGTTCACAGTGTACATGCAGCATGTGTATGTACGACAGTACCAACTAACGGACCAATGTAGAGGCTTGAAAATAGTTATGATAAATGATGGATGTAAAACAGACACCCTATTTAAAATTTTGATTTAGCAGTGACAGACTTTGGGACCAATTTTTCAAAAGTCTTCAAATGTTTTTTTTTAATGCATTACAGCATTGTTTAATTGTTATTGTCGACATGAACCACACTGGTGAAGCATATTCCTTCCTATACTTCCTCATTAATAACTCTGAAAATAGCCCATACAGAATTGAATAACCGACAAAATACAGATCATTAAAGAATACTTAACAACTGAACTGCTTTGCTACAGTGTTAAACTGATGTCTGACTCTGATATTACATTAAATGTTGCCATCAGGTTACTGACAGGACAGAGTATTTGATTCTCACAGAGAGCAGAAGTCTGTTAGTCTGACTGGAACAGATTGACGATCACATATTGAGGCTCAGCTGGATATAACTTCGACCAACATCGTTGATATGTGACCTTTGAACCTTTACATATGCACAGCTACAAATGTCAGAGAAGGACACTTCTGGCTGTTCATAACTGCAAGATCACGGCCAAAGGCGGCTGGGCCTTTGGCACCTGAGCCCCCGAGCCTCTGAGTCTGTGTAAGACATGTCGATGTGTAGACTGCACATTTAAAAGAGTCAGATAAAGTTTTAATTTATTGTTTTACAGTAGTTATGCTGAATGTTTTGATGGCTTTGTATCTATGAACATGCACACATTATTATTATAACAGCTTGCAGGATTCACCAACCAACAGGCAACCACAGTGTGATCTTTGCTGAATAATTTAACTTTGAATTATCACTTTAATATAAGTGGGGGTTTTTTCACACTACGAAAACAGTTAGTGCCCCCAACTTCAGTTTTTTTGGCCACTGACTCCACCAGCAGTTTGAATCAAACTAGCCATAGTGAGACAGACGATGCTCACCTGTGAGAACATGCTAAAGCTGACTCTCCCACACAAGATTTGGGATTGTGTCTGGAGACATGAATAACACAAGCTTCTGTATTTATTGTTTCTGCTGTGTAAATGACCTCTGCTGCATCAGCTTTTGGAACAACAATGCAGAAACACAGGATGCAAATACTGCAGACACAGCATGAAGACAAGACCATCCGACAAACAGAACACACACACACACACACACACACACACACACACATAGAGCACCAGGTGAATCGCACAATCAGCCACAGGTGAACGACGTCAGGACAGGAAACAGAGTTCAGACATAAGGAGAGGGAGCCGCAGAGCCTGAAACAAGAAACTTGGAAATATCACAAACACAAAAGACAAAGAATGAATCATGATAAATTGTTTGAATTTTTATTACCCTTATTTTTCGTTAACTGGCACAAGTTGCAGTGGGGTTTTTTTAATGTAGTGCTCAGTGGGCATAGACACTGACTGACAAACCTGCGTAAGACTGCTTTAAGACTGAAGATTGTGAACATTTCTGGTTCCTCAAATGTTTTTTTCAGTTCCATTTAGCAGATTCATTTAAGGTTTATTAATAGTAATATGAGATATGTATCACAAACTAAACTTGAAGGTATCGTTGTGGTACACATCGATAAGTTTGTTATCTCAGGGTCAACAGCGGTAATGCCTTTGGCAAGAAAAAAACTCTACAGGATTTTGTGTAATAGAGGAGAATATTTTTGGTCTCTACATTAAAGTCATACTGTGAAGATCCACTAGCCTTTGGTGGTGATATGATGGAAATCAGGTACTGGAACGAGCTTGGAAGAAGCCCCCCCAGGGTGGATGAGGATGTAGTGGTAAGCACTGAGGCCTTATAGCAAGGAGACATGAGTTCAAGTGTGTTTCAGGGCCTTTTATGGAGAATTTTCAATGTAGCTGCATGCATGTTCTCAGGCTGTTACAAATTTGTTTGTTTCAATTAGCATTCAAGGATTTTATATATATATATATATATATATATATATATATATATATATATATATATATATATATATATATATATATATATATATATATATATTGAACACAGCTTAATTACAAGAGCAATAAATAATTGAAGAAGGGCATAGGTACTATTTCAAACCCCATTAAGCCTATACCCTTGTTACAAAAAAGGAGAAAAGAAAAGAACGAAAAGCAAACAACTCAAGCAACTTAAGCAAGACAAGCGTTCATATATTTGATCCTTTGATGTCAGAATTCACCAAGCGTTGGATTGTTCATCTCCTAATAGGGAATGTGAGCTGGGTTCAGACCGTCATGGGACAGATTAGTTTTACCCCACTGATGATGTGTTGTTAAAACAGTAAACCTGTGATCACTTACTACTATTACTAGTTAGAAGTCTGACTTTGTCACACAGTTACATAACCAAAATGTTCACTTAAATCTAACAAAACTAATAAAATATAAGTTGAATAACAAATAAAGACAAAAAAACTCAAAGGTGACTGGAATCTAGAGCTATTTTAAATACTCATCCTTCATCCTGATTTTAGTATTTTCTTAGAGCTATAGTTTTAAAAATGTTTTTTAAATGTGGAAAATGAACAACATGTTTTTAATTGCTCCTTGCAGCTGTTTGACACCCCTGACAGAAGCACGTCTGCTGTATAGTTCTTCTCACCTTGGCTTGCTTGAAAAGTGAAGTTTCACTCAGATCATAACCGCTCTTCTGAGTACAGCAGAAATAAAAGCATTTTGTATCTTGCACAACATTTGTGCTATTTTGAATTCAAGGAAATCATGAATTTTAAGGGTTTTTATTAATTCAATAAACAATCTGTTGGGTCATGATTCGTATAGCTCTATTTTGTAATTTAAAAGTAGGAAGTTTGTTTTATATGCATTCCAACAAATCTCCACACAACAAGTCATGATAGGGAGTGACAGAGAACACTAAAGTGTGAATAAAGATATTTTGATAAGGTCATCCCTTGTTTTGTAAAGTACAGCAATGATATTTTGGCTTTTTATTTATTGGCATAGTTTATACCGGTATGTGATTTCTGACATAGTTTTTTATCAATAGTCAAATGAAGAAATTTGTTTTCATACACCCGTTCAATACAGTCTACCTTGATTTTTGCCTGATTTTAATTTGCTCGGTGCCAGAAATGATCCATTTTGTTTCATCTTGTTTTTTAGTTTTTATTTCAGTTGTTTTGGAATTTTTCAGTATATTTAATTCCCGTTGCTGTACTCAGAAGCTGTTCGAGGTTTCTTCCAGAGCAGTTGAGAGTGGTGTCATCATCAAATAAAACAAAAGCCATGAAACTTTACCATCATTTATTTATAATATAAAAAAAATTAGGGCCTAACACAAACCTACTATTATGATTGTAGAAATGATTGTTTAGGTGAAATTTACGTTCTGATGACAAGTCTACTTTCTGATGTTCTTCATAGTCAAAGGTTCGTTCATATTTTCATAGTGTGTGTTGAACGACTGTCCATCTTGACAGTCATTTCCATAAAGGAGAAAGTCATCATCTTCTGGTCTCTGAACAGAAACATATAATCTTCTTTCACATTCATTTGTTTGTTTTGTTCGTTTCATTATTCATGGAAGTGCTCCATAGTGTACATAGTGTACATATTTTAATACATTCCACCAAAAGGAAGGAACTCTCACATTTATATTGCTCCAAGTCTTTCAGTTCTTTTGTCATCACAGCCTTTGCCTTCATGGGCGTGAGTGGTATCATTACTTTGCAGTCTGTAGTCCATGTTGCTTGTACCTTGTTTTGTTTTTTATATGTGCCTGTCTGGTAAAATCTGCATTCTTTTTTTTTCAGATGCTCATCTGAATAGACACCAGTCCCATTTGATTGTTTTGCCTGTTTCAACAGCTTAATCTTGTTCCTGCGGCTCACGAAATGAACAATGATTGCCGGTTTTGCTCTGCTGTCGTTTCTGTGGAGTGTATGACAAGTTGCGATGTGTTAGTTTTCAACACTCACGTTCTTTGTGTGGAGGAATCATATGACTTGGTATTCTGCTGGAGCGTCCTCAACACCTTTACCTCCACCTGCCACAGCACTGGCATAGGTTCGGTGTAATGTCTTCAATCCACTTGTGATTCAGTCGTCCATTCTTGTGTATTGTTTGAGGTCCTTGATTCGCTGTTCCAAGTTGTCCATTGCCTTGTCTTTTTCTTTTACCAGGATTTTTTTTTAGTTTTTTGATCTCCCCCATTAAGTCATGTAGCAAGTCTTGTTGTTTTGCTACTCTAATCAGTTCACCCAACATGAAGTTGAGAGACTTCTTGATTTCCTCCCACTCCTCCTCAATCCCGGAGTTAGCTTTTATTGGTTGCATTGTCTTTTCTTCTGCGCTTCATCTTGGGCCCGAAAGATACTGGATCATAAGAAGCTGTCTCGAGTCTCTCTCCACTGAATTCGGAGAGGGCGTGCTGCGTGAGAGATGCCGCTGCACGGCAAACTTCAAAAACAGGAAGGTGGCTTGGCGAATGCCGCAGCGAGTGAAGCAGTTACATTCCTGTGGTCACTCAATAAAGCCACGGTGTGGACTTCTGATGTCTTTTAGAGTGGCCTGTGGTGGGGATATAATTGATATCAAACATGTGAGGTACAGAAATGTACTTGAAAGATACACCCTAAGGTATAAGAAAAAGCCCTTGGAGGTACATGTACAGTGCAATCATTTTTCTGGCCACTACAGTAAAGCCACACCACATTTTTCTCCTGAAGTGTAGCCTTAGGGGTGATATGACTGAAATCACAAACAACTGAGGGACTGAAATGAGCTTTGAAAAGGCGCCCCAGGGTGCCAGGGTGACGTAGTGACCAGCATCGTCACATCACAGCAAGGAAACACAGGTTTACGTCTCATTCAGGATCTGTTTATTAAGAATTTGCATGTTCTGCCAGTGTCAGTTTCCAGGGATAACTCATATTGATCCACTGTTTACAGCCATACAAGTCAAGTAGAGCAGGATTTTTTTCTCTGGTACCTACAGTGAAACCATACTTGTCTCCTCATGATGTCTACTAAAATAATGTAAACGGAAACTGAGAGGGTGAAACAAGCTCCAAGTGGCACAGAAATATTAATCCATCCATTTTATAAGGTGCCTGTCCTTTTCAGGGTCGTGGGGGTCTGGAGCCAACCCCATCTGCTTTGAGCGAGGGCGGGGTTCACCCTGGACAGTCCGCCAGTCTGTCTCAGGGCTTGACAGCCATGCATGCTCACATTCACACCTAGGGCCAATTGAGGGTGACCAATGAACCTGGCACAGAAATAACAGTCAGTTTACAGTAAGGAGACATGGGTATGGGTACTTGAATCAAGGATTTTCATGTTCTGCCCGTGTGGGTGTTCTCAGGGTTTATGTATTTAATTAGGCTCCTCATCTAGAACCAGAAACAAGAACCTGGTTGATTTTGCTCATTGCAGGTGGATCATTTTTATGGTATGTGTAAAGTTACTCTGTGGAGATTTGTGGGCTGTGATATAGATATCAGATACATGAGGTACTGCAAAGTTAAGGAGATTTAACCCAGCGGTGGAGTCTTTAGCACAACTGGTGCAGCCTCGGGCAATGCTGCTTTAAGTTTGCATGTTTTTACCTGTATTTGCTTGTTAGGTTGATTGAATTATCTTTCTGTCGGGGTTAGTCTGGTAATGGACCTGTCCAGAGTGCTCCATGTCTTCCTGCTGGAATTGGCTCAGGTACAACCCAAACCTGCAAAGACAGTTGTAGAGGATGGATGGGAGAATAGAAGTGCTAGTTACCCCAGGTGTAATTACAAAGCACACCCAGTAGGGAGCACACTTTTCATACCATCTTAGTAAAGAATTTGTGGCACAATCATAAGCCTTTTTCACACTGCTTGAGCATCAGTGTTGTGGCTGCTGAGAAACTGAATAGTAGCAGCCATCAGCTGAACCCTTTTTCAGAACCGACATGATCCATGACAGAAAGGTCAAGTATAACTGCCTGCGTTGAAGCACATGCGGATGATTAAAACATAAGTTGTTGAAATTTCAGAAGCCGTGAGAATGAATAATTTCAATGTATTAGTAAACCACCAATAATCCACTTAATCTAAACGGCCTACGCTGAATGGAAACATCTCTGAATTTCAATATTTTACATGATTCCGTTTAAAGAATGGAAAAATGGTGTGACTAAAACATCAAGAGAGCCATTAAAATATTGAATTATTTAACATTATTATGAATACATATGCATGAAGATGACGACCAGATAATAAGAAAATGCGTTTTTTTTTTCTCCCTGCCTCGCACTCTTGCTCTAGTCTCCCCAAGGCCCACGCGTAATTAGTCCATATTGTATATCTGATCAAACATGCAGCTCACACATATGAAACCTCAAGGGCACATAAGCATGCTATAAAGAAGCAGCGTCTACTCTCCAGCTCACCCTAATGCTGCAATTATAATATTGATTCTGCAGTCTTGGTACAATTTGTAAATTGCTAATTTACTTCACAAATATTTCAATCAGCTCCTGAAGCAGTGTTGACGCACACGGTTTAGGTCCAAGCTATTTTATCAAAGTTACATCAATAAAATATTCCGGTCTGAATATGAACCTCTCTATCAACAGGAGAGCTTGTTGAACAATAGGAAGCAATATATATCATGTTATTTGCGGTTTCTGATCAAATTCCAGCACAAGATTTGGTAAATGTTCATCCTGTAAAGTGACATGGAGATTTAAATAACACCAAATAGTTGGAATGACCCTTAAAGCCACATTTTCCTTCACAAACCCTGATTTGTGTGGAGATGCCTGGTCATGACAAGTCCAGGAATCTCCTTTGAAAGACGAGCTCTGGTGGGCTGGGCAGTGCAGGTGTAGGGGGGGTTATAGGGAGAGGGAGTCGCTTCAGCAGTGAACGGGCATCCCCAAGTCTTTGCCCATGGGTCGCGCGCCAGGAGCTCCGCATTGTGGCCCGGTCTAGCGATCCGCTTCTTCTTGGAAACAGCGTCAGCGAGCAGCTGAGAGGGGCTTAACATTTCAAACGTCTGGCGGTAGGCTGCAAAGTTTCCATCTATGAAAACTCAGCCATGAAGCCGCAGCAGTAGGCTGGTGTTGGACACATCACATGGCTGGCTGCAGCAGGAATCAGTTTTCTGACAAGTTGTGCGCGCAGCCTCTCAAGATCAGTGGCCGCACGAGTCGGTGTGGTGTCTTTATGCTGGATTTTTTTTAAACTAAAGATGATGCGCTGAGCTTTTGTATGATGTATTGAAGCTGCGGAAAGTTTTTTTCTTTTTTCCTTTATTTGCTGTTAAGTTTTTGTTCACATGCGTGCGTAAAGCTTAAACTTTAATAGTGGGATAGCACTTTTAATACTTCATTTAGTTCTTTTAAAAAAAAGTCACTTGGTTGTCGGTGAATTTTTCTTTTATTCTGACAACACAACATACAGCGGATTAGAAGTGGGACTCTGTTGATATTAGTCATAGATGTCCGCTCAGACAGAAGGAGGCCTGCAGCTGGAGACCACAGCGAAACTTGACGCACTAAAATCTGAGGAAGATTTTGACGTGACAAGTCCTGACGGATGCGCCGGTCAGCGCGGCCGCCCCGGGGACGCAGCGGTGAATAGAGTGGCCCTGTCTGCAGAGGGCCAGCAGCAGAAACCACGCAAGATGACCCGGAGCCCCAAATGCGCCCGCTGTCGAAACCACGGCGTCGTGTCGTGCTTGAAAGGCCACAAACGCTTCTGCCGCTGGAGGGACTGTCGATGCGCCTGCTGCCTGCTGGTGGTGGAGCGGCAGCGCGTCATGGCGGCGCAAGTGGCGCTCCGGCGGCAGCAGGCAGCGGAGGTGAGGAGAGCAGGACAGGTCAGTGGGGAGGGAGGGGGGCAGGTGGGTCGACCGAATGATCACAGAAAGCAAATCACTCCAATGGATTAATAAATAAATAAAAAAATGAGTGTGCAACTGCATCAAAAAGGCAAAAATGCGCAAATACAGAATGTGCCACAGCTATTTGGTGAGAAAAATAATATATTAATTACATAGTGTTTCGAGTTTACGTGATGAGATATTTAGGATAAAAACTGCATCAACAAACTCATTATTTACCCTCAATGAAAGACAAATGGGCTCCAACATATCAGAGTAAAACGGTTCAGTGTCTGGACAGAGACTATTAATGGTTTATTTTAAGAAGTGTGACTATGGTTTATGACAGTGTAGAGAACCTTATTATTATTATTATTATTATTATTATTATTATTATCTTTATTGTTGTTGTTGTAAACTGAAATAAGTCTACATCATCATTTGAATTAATCTTACCTTGTTATAGTCCAAAGAAACTATTGTTTTGATGAAGATAAATAGTAAGTCACGTAACACAACAAAAAGTAGAAATAACATTTGCCTCTTTAAAGTTTCTTCTTTTAGTCAATACCACTGAATAAAATATTTTAAAACCATTATTTGTCTTCAGTGATCTTGAATTTGTAAAAAAAGAAAAAAGACAATTCATTATTTTCAAGTGTTTATAGTACATGATTTGACTTCATCATATAAGGTTGAAACAAAGCAGCACACTCTTAATTACTTTATATTATATAACAACAAAAAAACAATAAGAAAATACATTTCTTCTAAGAATTCCAAAGACATGTTGTGTCTTACATAAAGTATTCATGCTATTTAATTACCTTTGGGTAACAGTCATGGTGTAATATAATTATGTCTGAATATCTCCTTCTTGTTTCACATGTTTCTCTCAGGGTAAGAGGGGGGTCAGGTGTGCAGCTCCTCTGCGGAGAGCAACGTATCAGTGTTACACCAGAGCAGCAGCAGCAGCAGCAGCAGAATCGAGCTTTGTGGCTGAGAGCATCCTGCAGGGTAAAGACTAATTAACATTTCTATTTCTCATTGGAGGTATTTCTTTCCTCCAGTCCTGCAATGAAACTTGCATCTGTTTTTGGTAGATTAGAACATTGCATAAGGACAACCTTCACTTTGCTGTGTTGTTTGTAATTATGTACGAATTGTGTGTGTGTGTGTGTGTGTGAGTGTGTGTGTGTGTGTGTGTGTGTGTGTGTGTGTGTGTGTGTGTGTGTGTGTGTGTGTGTGTGTAGTTATATGTTGTACATCTTCTCCATCTCTATAAGTCAGATGCACTTTTCCTCCTGCCCTGCAAATTAAATTGATAATGTGACTCATCTTAATGTCAGATAAACACATCTGTCCCCAAAACACAACAGTGAAACAATGTTTTCTATCTAACAGGGACAGGTGTTTGAGTTAATATGCATTGTGCTCATTGTACATAATGTATATGACTTTTGTTGTGGAATTTGTTTTGCGTGAAAGTTATTGTAATTTCTACTGCTGTGTTTTTTCTGGGGATGTTTGTCCACATAACCTTACACTGGCTTCGTATAATAATTTAGGAAAGTGACCATACGAAAAAGACATGTTAAACACTGGACAAAATACCAGTTTATTATAGAGCAAACTCGGAGAGACAGGCAATTTAGAGTCATCAATTAACCTCAGACATGTTTTTACACTGGGAGAAAATGTGAATACCTGGATGAAAAGTGGCATCGCTGTTTCAGAACAACAGCCCAATAATGAGAGAAACCCTGTGTATTGATACCTACTGGCTGGCAGTCAAGTTGTGCCCACAGATTGATCTTCTCCATATCCTTCTTCATGCTCTCCCAGAGTGAAAAAGCAATATGACCGTTAACCAGGTGCATAATAATATAAAAACAGAAAGTGCTCAGGCACAGACAGGGCAAATTATTCGATTTACTAAAGTTACTACCTGCAAATTAATTATGTGGATATAAAAATGTTAACAGAAGCACATGTCTTTGTTCCCATGCCCAGGGTTAAAACCTACTGTGCCTCCTGAAGACGACACCAACTGCTGGTCCAAGCAGACCCAACGAGACCAAGCACACATCACGTGCCCCTCCATCAGCGCTCGCATGAGGAAGAGAAGAGCCTTCGCAGACAAGGAGTTGGAAAATGTGATGCTGGAGCGGGAGCTGAGACAGCGAGAGCTGCATAATGACTTCACTTTCCCGTCCTCTGCTCTTGTTCCCATGCTTCACCCTCCTCCACCTCTGCCTATCTCCCCCGGTCTTCACTGCTGCCCTCACAGCAAGGACCCCACCGCTGCAGGCCCATCCAACTATGTGCCTATGTACAGATATAAACCTCTTCTCGAGTGCGACTTCCACTTCTATCAGTTATTCCACCTAAAGAGCAGGTCCGCTGCAGGAGGCGGCTATAATGAGTTTTTGTCAGGCCGAAGCTCAGAGCAGAGTAGAGCCGATCAGGAGGGCCAGAGCGGGAGGAAGGATTGTGAGAAGAAGAATCAAGCCGAGCTAAATCCTATACCATCCCCTCCAAGACTCAAAAATGATGTCAGCACCATGTCGTGTGCGGGTCTTATCAAATCGCCTTCACAACCAACTGAAATAATGGACTCAAATAGCTTTCCAGCAGTCACACTCGTTCTGTGTGGATCAGATCAGGGTGGACCAGACATCCACGCACCCAGCAGGACTTTTGATCCCAGACCTCTGACAGTTAAGAGCTGGAGCACAGACTCTCCTGCAGCCCAGGCAGGACGTCATGCGGACTCTGTCAAGAGCCCTCATGGCAACTCAGGCAGGACTCCTGGTGTGAAGCCATTACCTTTCTCTGTAGAGGCTCTGCTGAGGGCCTAACAGGCAAATGGAAAGTGGAGTATAGTGCACTTTGTTATGTCTGACTAAGAATTGAATTCAAGCTTATATCTTATATATATATATATATATATATATATATATATATATATATATACATATATATATATACATATATATATATATATATATATATATATATATATATATATATATATATATACATATATATATATATATATATATATATATATATATATATATATATATATATATATATATATATATATATATATATATATATATATATATATATATATATATATATATATATATATATATATATACATATATATATATATATATATATATACTTTTCTTTTCTTTTTCATTTCTGTAATAGGTTTGCTTTTAAATAGCAATAAGTGGAATATTTAAAAAGAGAACTCCCTGAAAATGAATTACTATCTTTTCATTTTATATTTTTCTGCAAATGTATTTTACTTTATAATCTAAAAATAAAAATGTAACACGAAAAAAATATATGGACTTCAGCTATTTTTATCTAACTGTTTTCACGAGCCATATTTTCTGTGGTGCACACTAAAAAGGTGATCTCTGATTCATTCTCTTCTATAAGCATTGGGATTTAAAAAATATAAGGATATATATATACTGAACCGCTCTGCATTGATTGTTTTCCATAAATCACATTTTATTATCGTTTCCTGCAGAAAGAGTCTTTACTGCAAAAAAAAAAAAAAATCAAGAAAAAGTGTTTGAGCTTTTGGCCGTTCCTCATTTTTCCTTTGATTTTTAAATCACAGTCTAGATGTGTCGGGGTGATTTCTGTGCAGCTCCAGGGCGCTATGGTGTCAAAGCAAGGTGCTGTACTCAGAAAGCCCTTCTTAACTCTGTCAGTGAAGGCAGGTGGTTTGCCAAGAAGACAGTAAAAAGATTAAGTTTTTCTCTATTTTCTGCAGAAACAACTGACAGAAAAAAAAACAGCTAACTAAGGGTATTTCTGCTTCTGTTTGTTACTTTTTTTTTACCAAGTGAGAAATCTGCATTCATTATTCATCGGTAAACATTGTTGTTCTCCAGATCTGAGACATTTTGTCAGGCTGTAGTCGGTCATTACGCTTGTGTAACCCTAAAACTCACTGATTATATGGCATACTGTTTAATATTTCATACTCTATCGTTTCATCACACCATCGTACTCGAAGGATGGGAAATAGTTACCAAAAGGGTGAAAAAGAGGGAGCGAGTGTTGCCTAGGCGACATTGTTCTTTATTGTGTGCTGAGCCTGACGCCAACCGAGTTTGTTTGAACACGCATTTGATCTATATCCACTTTTTTTCCCTTCTTTTTTAACTTTTTCTCTCCTCTAGTTCTTTGTTCTGCTTTGAAATCTCTCAGAGATTGGAGGTCAGATACTTTTGACAACTCTGGACCTTGTGGCGTCAACACAGAGGTGATAGAGCTGGGTCTTTGTTTGTTAGTGTCTACCAGCATATCAGAAATCCCTCCTTGCCACCCCCACCCCTCCACCCCCCCCACCCCAACCCTCTCATCTCCCCCTCTCATGTCTTCGCAGACAGTGAAGTGAGATTGGCACAAAGGGAGATGAGGTTTTGGAGCATGAAAGCACTGAATGTGCTCCATTATGTTTTATTGTTCACTATCTATGACAATTTTGTAATATTAAAACCTCATCCTTACAGAGAGTACAAATTGGCATTTTCACTATGAAGATAGAACGATAAGCATCAGTCACCAAGGGCTGATAATGACTTCTGTGATGAATAACACTGGAGCATATAAATCAACCTCGCTTCCTCTTGGCAAAACCAGGGGAAAAGCTAATTTATCCATTTCCGCCAGGTTTCATTTCAGAGTGTCCTCACAAGAGGTGTGGTTGCTTTATAGATAGCGACCCAGCCGGCTCTTAAATGCCACTTACATCTCACCTCTCTTGTTAAGACTGCCAGAGACAGACAGGGCGGCTTTATTGTTCTGTGCTCTTTGGTTAGGCTTGATTCAATCTAAACTTGCCAGTTTATTAACATTTTCTTTGTGGACCACAAGAGGGAGAAAGGAGAGAGAAAGATAACACGTGGGTGGGTGGGGTGGGGGGGTGGGGGCTATTGGATTCTGGCCAGTTTGCTGACAAAGCAGCTTCAACAGGTTGAAACATGTTTCTGAATCCCTAACAACGCCAGCCCTTAATTCACCGCCCTCCTTGCCTTTTGTCGCCCACCTTGGCTGCTCCTGCTGTTCAATGCTCTCGTTGTGTCTGATTTCCATTTCAGCCAGATTGATTTCACCCTGTTCAGGGTAGAAAAGCTTTGCTTTGGCGTCTCCCCGTAACTTTGATATTTTTATTTTCTTTTTACACCGTGTCAGCTGCAGTGGTGACATTAAAAATTGACGAAAATAAAATACAGGAGCTGCAGAGGGCTGAGGAGGGTGGAGGATCCATGACAGGGAGCAGACTCACAGCTTTTGCACACGATTGCTCTAGTTGACATACACCACATACAGTAACATGCCTGCAGCAACAGACTATTAACTGATTATTCATTGAGATTAGTAACATTTAAAATTATTGGAATTTCAGTCACCTGGTCACTGATTTTTTTTTTTTCCATTGTACATCTGCTGTCTCTCTCTGCAGTGTTAAACTAGCTGATGTTAGCTTTTGTATTAGCTGAAACTCCACTGCAAACCTACTACTGGTGTGAAGTGGAGGATTAGCACCTCTTTAATCCTGAACTAATTAAGCACTCATGGCAGCAATGTGAAAGATGTCAGACTGTCAGTAACATTAGCAACAGCCTGTCTCCACAGTACCTGTGATGAATTAGCAGCCTCAAATACATTTTAGCACATCTTCAAAAGAACTAACTGTCTGCAGATTTGGGCATACACAAAGTTTATTTTTTTATTGATTCATTTCAGGACACACATGGTCACTGCACAAACATGTTCAAATATATATACTGTATATCAAAAAGTAAAAAAAAAAACCAAACGAGCGTTCAAGGATTTGTAGCAGATGAACATTGTCTCTGGATACACCTGTTTAAAAAATGAGTTTCAAGATGAGATTCCAGGGATTGAATGTTTCTGTTGGTGGCGGGCGGCGTGGCTGGAGGCTCTGGACCTCATGGTGGTCATGCAGGCCAGAGGTACAGTGGGACTGACGGATGAGGTCGATCTGAGTGTGAAGAGTGAACAGATGTGGCGGAGGTCGGGATATTACAGAGCAAGGCTATGGAGGGCCTTGAATGTCAAAAGTGAAACATTTGAACTGAACTTGCTGTTGAATCGGGAGCCAGTGGTTTGCTACGCGGTGGAAGGAAGGAGCGCAGGTGAGGATTCAGACGGCACCATATTGGACTTTATGGATGGATTGAGAAAGAGAGAGAGAGACCAGGCTGAAGGGAATTACAGTCGTTCAGACAAGAGGTGACCAGGACGTGGACCAGTGTGACGGAGCTGCTGCATGGCAGGGAGGGGTGACGGAGGTTGGTATCTCAAAGGTGGAAGTATGCTGACCGAGTGATGCTACTCCTGTGGGCTTGAAATCACAGAGTACCGCCAAGGACGACACCCAGACTCTTAACCTGAGAGGAAGAAGAAACAGAGGAGCTGTTATCCTATTACTCTCTCAGCCTGCTGCTTTGAAGGGAACGTAGAAACACCTTCTCAGGGGAGCTGTGCATCATTTGGTACAGTGGTTGTCTCTCAGTCAGATGGTTTGATTCCCCATCTCCTCCATCTCCACATGTGGAAGTGTCCATGAGCAAGACAACCAACCTCAAAACTGCTCCTAAGTGGATGGAATGAGCGCCTTACATGGCATTGGAGTGTGAATGTATGTGTAACGTGTAAAGTGCTTTTCAGTCCGCTAATGCAGTGGAAAAGCAGTATTTAAGTGAAATCCATTTGAAAGCGTGATGCATAAGATGAGCAACAACACATAAAAATAATCAGAATTATGACATTCATGACAGTTGATAGAGACAATCGAAACTAATGCAAGATTTACTTTACATGGTAATGTTGCTTTTTTTAAAAAAAAATATTGGTAATAGCTATTGCTCGACTTTATAGACAAAGTGTAATCAGGCATTTTCAGTTCACTTGCAAACATCATTCAAATCACACAACAAGGCCTCGTTTTCTCTTTCATTTCATAGCCAAGCACTCTCCCCAAATGACTGTAAAGACAATTATCAAAATGGTCTTTTTTTCCCCCTCATTGCATTCATTTCCTCTACCACCTCAGTGTTTTTATTAGCTATGCTCACAAACTGGCCTGCAGTGAAGGTAACTTTTTGTTCAAGTTAGTTTTTCACAAAACCAAACTGAAACAGCCTGACCAGGATATGAAAATGGTTCTCACTTCAGGGAGAAAGAAGACCGACACCTATTTCTGTTATTGGATGGAAGCCTTCATTTCTGGAAACAGCATCTCCATTTACTGGTTTGAATATGGTTATCGTCATCCTGCAGCCTTTGTTTCATATTGTGTATTTGATTCATCTGTAAATAAGTCTTTAAGGTGTTTACACAGCACCTCTGGGGATTCTTCTATAACCATCTGATATTGATACTGTCTTTTGTAGCAACTGAGTTTGGGGGAGAAAAGCAATTCTGGCATCTGCAGTCAAAGTCATCACTGGAAAAACAGAAAGCTGTCAATGCACTTCGGCTGTTTGTTTACCTGACACTGCTTGGAGTCACTGAAAACGGCTTCAGGAGAGCAGTTTTTGGAAACGCTCTATCTCTGTGTAAAGAGGGAAAACGCAACATCTCTGTAAGACTGAGTGCTGCACATACATGCACACCACTGTCATAGTAAGAGGTTCTCCACGTACAGTACAGATTAATGGTAATATTGGAGGAATCCAACATGCTGACCATGCTGTTCACACTAATGAATTTAACAGCATTTCTCCAATAAGGTGTACGTTTGGTACACCCTCATTTGGATCACAAATGGACACACATTTCTTTCATGTATCAGATACTGAGTGGGTGAAAAACAACTCATAAAGACGGTTTGAAGGAGCTTTAATGTGTTCCAAAACAAACAACAGAGACCCCACTGAACTGTCAACTACTTAGAAACTTGTACCTTCGCCTCACGACCAAGTGAAACAGGACTAGATGAGATTGCTATCAGAACATATCACAATGATCAATTCTGATAGCCTGGCACGCCAGACTGTCTCTCCACGATCAGAGGTACATGGGGAAACTACAAACTACAAAACGACTACAACGGAGCGCTGCGTACGTCGCATTGTGGTTGCATCACAGCCTTGTTTCTTGGATTGGTTCTCTCCGCTCAATAGTCCCGCCTCTCGTTGCCAGTTTCAAATGCTGCTCCAGTGGCGCGGTGCCAGACTGTCTTTATATGTGTGTAACACATAAATAAAGTCAGTCTGGCATGCCAGGCTACAATTCTGAGAGGTGGGAAAAAAACTCAAATCCTCCCAAGTAATTGAGATCTTTTGTTTGGCGAAAAAAAAGATTTTTGGTTTTTTTTTGTTCAAAGATTTATCTTTTATTTTTTCCATATTAGTTTAACAGCACTACTTTTTTACAGCCACTTTTTTATGATAGGGATTTTTGTATTGCATTGTTTTTGCAAATGAAAAGATACTAGTATGTACTGAATTTTAAGAAGACATGACAATGAAATGGCCAGGATTTATTTTACCTTTTTTATGCTACTATTTTTGCTTCTTTTCCACACAGTCAAAAGTTTTGAAAAGAAAGTTCAAAGGTAAAAGAAATTAGACTCAGATGTGATGTGCTTTTTTCGGAGAAATATAGATTCTGACATCATTATTAAGCTTTTTCACATGGTCTGGTGTTAAAGCAAACTAAAAAACAAAAATCGTTTCAAATCAAATAAGTACAATTTAAATGTAATTTGGCACCCAAACAAAATTAGAAAAAATAGAATCGGGAAAGAAGCATATCGTCCTAGCCCTATCAGTTCAAATATTTCCTCACTCCACTTGAAATCTGGACTAAAGGCCTTGGAGTTCCGCTCCTCTTCTTGTCAAGTCTGGGTTAACCTGCTGGATTCATGTGGGTGAGAAACATTGGTATAACGGCTCAATGAAGTCCATTTATAAAGCACAAGTGCCTCAACACATGAGTCACATTCACCCATTCACACACTCACATGTTGACGACTGCCATGCAAGGCTCTCAAACGCCGTCTGGGGTTCAGTGTCTTGTTCAAGGACACTTTGGCATATGGACAGGGCAAGATGGGGAATCAAACCTTCTACCTTGTGATTGGAAGACGTCCTCAACAAACTGAGTCCCACTGAAAATACACTCTTAAAATCAACAACAATTTCTTTAAAAAAGGCCTCAATATATCACTCTTTTCCATGCAGTGAAAGCCCAAAAATAACAATGTGAACATGTGTGACAGGCTACAACACAAAATTAATTTTAGAGATACTGTATCACATGTATTACAGTGGTAAAATTACAGACAAATTTGTTGATTAATAAATGCAAGTAGACCTATCTGAATCATTATTAGTGTTTGACAAAATCCCTCAAAATATTGACCAGCAAATTAAAAAAAACAGAACGAATGGACTATTTCAATGAACACATTAAACAAAAAATAAAGTAGGTAATTCCATCTTTACAGATGTTTGGACTTCATGCATGTTTTTATCTGTTGGGTTATTTTCTTTTTTTAAGATGCTGTAATTGGCTGACTGATCGGATGAATGGTATCATTACACCCCAAGTGACATTGCCTCTATTTATTTCAACAAGTATCATGCAACATTGAGTATCACAGTTCAGGGCAGAGCATTTGATGTGTCTGCCAACTTGCCGCACACTCCGGATTTGCCCCGTCCTACCCTGCCCTGCAACAGCCCTGCATGTGCTTTGGTAGCCAAGCTTGACTCAGACATACTGGTGTAGAATTACATTGTGACTGTGTGTGTGTGTGTGTGTGTGTGTGTGTGTGTGTGTGTGTGTGTGTGTGTGTGTGTGTGTGTGTGTGTGTGTGTGTGTGTGTGTGTTTGTGTGTGTGTGTGTGTTTGTGTGTGTGTGTGTGTGAGAGAGAGAGAGAGAGAGAGAGAGAGAGAGAGAGAGAGAGAGAGAGAGAGAGAGAGAGAGAGAGACATGAGCGCTGCAGTCTGGATTTGATTTGTGGATACAGGGCAGGTTTCAAAGCATCTTCATTGCAATACTACCTGAATCATCTTGACCTTAAAAAAATAAATAAATAAGTAGACAGAGGGAAGTATTGTTTAACTGTGACTAAGATGTCGTCAAAGTCAGACAGTTAAGAAAAAAGAAACTGTTCCATGCAGACTTTCGCATTTCAAAAGACCAGCCTTTCATTCATAGTGACTCTCACCAGTCAGTCCGATATTCTATTTTAACACATTTATAAAAACAATTCCAAATATCTTCCATCAAAGTTTTAACCTTTTTTTTTTTTAGTATTATTTGTGACAGAATTTTTATGTTACAAGATTTTTAAGTGAAAAACACTTTCTGCAAGCCAGTGAGGTTTGAGATATGACTTGAAATGCCATATGAGGGACGGAGGAACAAATTCACCGGCAAACAAGACACGATCAATAGATCTGAGCTCCAGACATCCTTCTTAAATCTAACTGCACAGTGCAGACAGATTCTGTGATCTGCAGGCCAGACCGTGCTCTCGAGTCAAGGACTATTTCACAAAGAAAAAGAAAGTTAACAAAGGCTTTTCCTGGCTATGACTTCTTCTGTAATAGTATGAGGACAGTAATAACTGTTGATATAAAACAAACAAGTTTTCAAACTGCCAGGATATTCACTGGCATGACTTTCTCAAGCTTGAACAGTATTTTACTGTAATAGGCTCAGGGACACATAGCAATATTTACAGTATACCACTGTAAATATCCTTCGATGTCGGCTCTTCCTATCGTTGTGAAGCAGAATTCACTGAGGGTTGGATTGTTCACCCACCAATAGGGAACGTGAGCTTTGTTTAGACCGTCATGAGATGGGCTGTGTTACCCTACTGATGATGTGTTGTTAAAAGTCAGGGATTACAATTGCAAATGGCGTAATTAAATTACTGTCACTTTCTTGAAAGCAGGTTGCCTTACTGCATTCATAAACCATGATTTTGTTTTATAAGACAGTGGTGCCTGGTGGTAAATTTTTGAGGTGGTGCACTTCATCATGCTTCAATTTCAGTGCGTTTACATACCACATAGGCGATGGCGACCTTAAATTCACCCCAAACCACAGCCATTAAACAAGCTGGTTGATTTAATTTCATGTCATTCATTTTTTTTGGTTAATGACTGATTAGTGGAATCATTACTGGGACCCACACCTGGCAAGCCAGCATGGGAAACTAAGCGGTCTTCTTTCGTAAACCAGGTGTCAAAATATTGCTGTATTATATATTTATTATGCAGAACTGTTGGATCTTTAAGCCCATTACCAGGAAGCCTTAAGGATGTGTCCTCTTCTAAAAGATCCATTTCAGGACTAATTCTGGTCAAAATATTGTCATATTAGAATCTTTATTATACAGACATGATTTAATAATTTTTTCGTCCTTTTGTCGTGAACGCCATGCCGCACTGCCACGGCCCACAGACAGGGGAGAGCTCAGTTCATTTCTGTTTCTTAGTGCTTTTGCACATCTTTGGTTTTGAGTTAAGATACTCATAAATGAAAGACAGTCTTGTACTTCGGAAGACCACTCTCTTGGTAGTTTGATTGTATGCATATGTGTGGGTATAGATTACACATGGATTAAATAAGACAGCTGCCTAGGGCACCTATGCCCAGGTTGGCCTTGTCTGGTCTCAGTACAATTACAGAGAATATTAACACAGTAATACCATTGAAGTATCTGTTGCTCTTCACCTTCCAGTACTCTTTCATATCATTGTTGGCATGTTATTATTGTCATGCTGTATTTGTGGGCTGTTGCCTCTGTTAACACCGCTGCAAACCTTACACCTTGTTCTGGTTTTTTTTGTTTGTTTGTTTTTTTCCATGTACACTTTCATGTATATCTTTTGTTGATTAAGCCACTTGTGAGGTGAACTGGGAGTGGGATTCAACAAGTTTCTTCTTCCCACTACCTTTCAAGAACCAATCAGTTTATAAAGTATCTTTTTCTTCCATTTAAATTGTGTCTATTTTGTCAAGTACTGGAAATAAATAAAGTAACCTAAACTGTATATCTAAATTTAGGAATAATACCGTGGAAAGCTGCTCCACTGTGAAGTGGATGACTGTGGTGAACCTGCCTATTAAACTCTATGGTAAAGTGCCTCAGTGCTTTGAATCCACTGTTTTTTAACTGTTTGGTGGTAAATTAATTAATGGGGGAAGAATTTCTAGGTTAACTGAGAACGTTTTATTCAGACCAAACCTGACCAACCTTTTCTGTGTTCTGACAGTTTTTATGATTATGACCTTAGTTTGGTGAAAAATATGTAAAAAGTAATCTGACATAACTTACCTCCTCATGCCACATCATTTATTCAGATTCAAGACATTTTTCACGACATTTTCTGCAATATTTTGTTGCTTTGGTATTTCTGTGATTTCCATCATCTTAACCTCCAGAGAGAGGCGATAGCGTTAAGATATGTAAAATCGTAGACCAAATTAAGGTGGACAGATTGGAAGGCGCTTGAATAAATGAGTGCTGAAGAGTACTGATTCATAAACTGAACTATCTACTGTTTCTGCTTTCATGCTCTCTGTGTGTTTTGTCTGGTAATAGTAACTTTCCTTGATTAAAAGTTTTTCATTATATATGACTCTCTCTCTCTCTCTCTCTCTCTCTCTCTCGGGAACAATGTAAAGAACTTATTATGTGTTGGAATAAAAGAAATGTGCTTCTTTTTTCCCACATCATATCCATTAGCATTACTCTAAATTAGCATAGTTCTCAAAAGTGTCACTGCATTTCTAAACGTGTGGTGATCTAATGTTCTGTAGGCTGCAATGCAGGGTTACAGTGTACAGTGTGTTCTTGTGAATTGATTTACAGCAGCTTGCTAGCTCCAAGCAGGTAATAACCTGTCATAAAATTTACAGGAATGGTTTCCGTGTTCAGATGTGACAGTGTTTTAAGCCATCGAGGCAATCAACTGCAAAAAAAGCATGAGAACTCCAGTCAGGGCACTTCAGTCACACTTACACTTTCTGAAACACTTTCAGCTACTTTAAGATAACACGGTTTCCATTTGTCAGACTTGTTTCATAAATTCCCAGCGATGGCCATCAGGGCTAATAGAAACAACACAGCTTTAGTAGAGAACAAGAGTCTGGTCTGCCCTCTGACAGAAACATTCCTAATTGACTGGAGTTGGGTTCCTGTCTGACCACCGCCACCCTTCATTTAACAGAAGAAAAAACATACAGAGTCTCGGTTTAAAAGACGTCCCTGTGTGTAACCGAGCCTACTGCGGTCGAACGAGAAATTTCACAGCTTTAAAAACATCTTTGAAACAGGCAGTGTAGAGTTCTCTCTCTCACCTCCCCACTTACCCCCATTCTGTACTATTTGGGATTTTCCTTGCGCTGCTGTGTGCGTACAGTATTTGTGTGCCTGCATGTGTGCAGCACTGCCCTGTCGCTATTCCAGCGGCCTTGGGGACGACCGAGGTTGCCCGCGGCTGCAGCTGTGTAGCGATCCGGTTACCATCACATGGTGCCGCTTGGCTGCCGAAGAACTACCTCTGCAATATTAGAAACCAAAGCAGACCGCAAGACCTTACTTTCTCTCACCTTTCTCTCACTAGCTGTTTCTGCATCCAGCGAACATTATAGCGCTGAAGAATCGTTAGAACAACAGCCTGCACCTGGCCTGAAATGCTGTGCTAACCTAGCATGAACTGTGAGGGAAAGTCATGTAACTCTTAGTTGTGTTGAAGAAGAGCCGTCGTTCTGATGTCCCCTCAAAGCCAGTCAATATTGCACCCTGACACTACAGCGTACCTGGTGTTTGAGTTTATCTGGACTGATGACAGTGGATCATGCTCCCACCTGCAGGTTTCCATCGGTTTGCCTCTCTCCTCTCATTAACATGTTTGCTCTTCAGCCCTCATCCGTTTCCTGCCTTCAGTGCAGAGACTCTGGAGGCCAACAGAGAAAGTGAAATAGGTGCCAATTTCAGCACATTCTTCAGTGTCACTACAGAGAATTTAGCCAATATAACGCCACAGAGCTTTAGTATAACCTCAATGCTCTCAGCTTCATATACAATTACATACAATTTTTACATACGATTTCAAGCAATAGTGTACCTCAGTTTCAAATAAATCAGTTATTTAAGTGTCTCCTGAAATTAGTACTTGGTACCTTCACTCGGCAGCTGTAACTTTACTTAAATAAAATAGAGTTCATTTTCAGCAGGGTAGTTCTGTGTGATATACTGGCTGAAACCAGTCTGAGCCAGACAAGTTCACAAACGTTATAAACCAAGGGTGGCAGCAATAACATCAATGCAAAAACAGGTCCAACTGCCCCCCTCATTAAAGCAGTGTTTATCCAGCTTGGTTCATATTTTATTCTGTAGAAAATTCTGCAAACTCAAATTTAAACAATCCCACTGCCCACATTCTGGTCACGGTAATCCAATCCGCCCTGGCGCTATTCGTGTCACGATCTGCACACCCCCTAGTACGCTAACATATTGGCACCCTTTAACGTGTGATTGATTATCCTTGAGGCCTATGAGCACAGAACAGTGGAGTTTAATGACACATAAAACTGTGTTTTGATGTGAGGTTCACAGACCTTTAAGAATAACAGCTGACACAGGCAGGGATCCTGGGAGGCAGCGCAGAGCTTTGGAGGAAGAGTGTCGGGTTAAGATGCCGTGATAGCAGGAACCCCGCAGCTCCCGACAACCCATAAGAGAGATACGACCTGCCAAGATCAGCAACATGTTTTAGAGCATTTTAGTTTCCCGTTTAGTCAAGAGAGATTATTCTCACAGACAAAAACCCCCTTCCCACATGAGTGCCAAAACTGAGATTAAAAACCCAGAGGGAGGGGAAGAATGGCATACAATTTAGGCTAATAGCTTTTACAATATAAATAGAGTCAGTAAAAAGATGTTATTATGCATCTCACATTTCAGTCGAGCACGTGTTAAAACCATTTAGGGGAAACAAAGCATCTATTTTAGGCTGGTGTTTTGACTGGTGGAGGAAGAGTGTCTGTCTTCCTCCCCAGCTCACTCGTTACTGGTGATGAAGCGTTTTCTCTTTTGAAATGAAGCTCTTCCCTGAATTCAGACAGATGGCCTTGACAGGTCCTAACTCGACCTGCTGTGCTCCTTCCAAGCCAAAATAAGTTCCAATTCACAATTTCTCTAACAGACTGGTCAGTGTGAAAACAAGACACCTCAGGCTGTGGCTGCCTGCTGTAATCCTATATGGATTGTGAATTTAATTTCATGAAATGTTGATGTCTGGGAAATGTTTTCATGAATTCACTATTAATCTAACAGAGACTTATGTACAAAATTATGCAGTAGAATTGTGGTAGTTATATCTTTAAAAGTTTTAAATCATTATATGCTGATACACTTTGGACTTCCTGACAGAATTTGCTGTAAAATTCACTTTAAGATCAGCTAATACTGCTTTAACCTTTCAATTTAATTTAGTCGAAATCTTGAAACACAGAAAGTTGATGAAACTGCTGTTTTTAGCCATCAATCATTTTGTTTTCCTGTGTTGCATATTTTGGGTCTCGTAATCTTTTATTGAGATTTTTTCTCCTACATGTTATGCTTATTTATTTTGGATTCTCAGTCAGCTGTTAAAGCTTCCTCAGTTTCATTCCAAATATATCATTTTTCTTTCTGCATTTTAAATTGTGAGGCTCTTTGAGCTGCACTTTGTATAAAAAAGGTAATATTTTATCTTCTTCTTCGACTTCTTCTTACTTCTTCCAAAGTCCCCAGAGATGAACTGAGAGTGTTCTAGCAGTGACACGCAGTGAGCTCTGTGAAATGTGGTGTTGGGGGTCGATTACGGTGCAAGCTAAATCTTTATTTATGCTTTCGACTGCATGCAGCTGAACAAAACCATCCATTTTCCATCTCGTAGACTGGCCACTTTTAAGTGGCATGGTGTTATGAGTTGTGATGGTTCTGCTGACTTTATAAGACCTCAGATGATTTGGCCACTGTCTGGTCCTCTGGTTGTAAGCTGGAGGTGGTGAGTGGAATTTACTTGAAACGGGCTCCACTGATGCCTCCTCTAATAAAGGCGGACGACATTCGCTCTGCATTCTGAATCTTATGTACTACTGTAGGTAAATTATTACTCAGTTAAGTTGCCAAGGTAATTTGTGCTGAATGTCATGTAGCAGGTTACAGTATTTTGAAAATGAGAACTCAGCAGGTATAAAAGAAACCCCACCAGACAGCTCTCCTGTTCAAACAGCCCATCCTCCTCTTTATAGGGGAGTCAAATGGTGTGCAAATTGCTTAGGAGAGCAACTAATAATATAGATCGTATCGTCTAATCCCAGGGGAGCAGACAGTAGGATGAAATGACACAGGGATGTTCTAAATCCAGAGAAGGGTTTCAATATTTTTATTGTCCAAAAAATAAACAGTTTTTATTATTATTATTATTATTATTATTATTATTATTATTATTAATATTATTATTATTATTTACGAGTGTCACTGAATCAATGCACACATTCCTCCCCTCGCTCCTGCACACACAGGAGACATTTCACTGCATGATGCTGAAACATCAGGTTAATGGAATTACTTGTCTTAAACGCATCGATGTGCTGCACTTAGTTATGACGCTCAAGGAGTGAGACGGCTGTGGGTTTGAGTTTAGGGAGGACCTTAGTTTTTGGAATTTGCATGTTCGACCAAAAGTGTGTGACGTAAAGAGAGTGTTTCTTAAACTCAAATCACAAGAGGATGGAGAATTATCAGGGTTGAAAATACTGAGTGAGCCAAAAGCCAGAATGAGTGGCTTGGGGAAATCCAGCATGTGCATTTAAGTATTGCAAGAACTCGCAGCAGTCAGAATGGAGTAAACCAGCGTGGAAATGTAGCATGGCTGGGTGCTGTGGATCTGGGAGTAGAACAGTGGAATATAAACAGACTTCACTTACATAGCATATTTTCAACACTTTCTTTACATAAATCCTTTCACACCGGGTTAAGGATCGTCCATTCTTCTAATGTCCGTATCACCGGGCATCTGACTGTCTCGAGACCAAAATAACTAAAATACACTAATGTGGTTTTCTAACATAGAACCAAAGGTAGACAAGATAACTCTGATGGCCTTGTATAAAGAGATGATTGTGTCCTCTGGAAAGATCATTAACATGCAATTAACATGTAATAAAATACTACAGCACTGTGTAGGTTTTTCTATGGCTTGGCGAATGTTTGTTCTAGGTAATTAATAATCAGGAATAATGATAACATTTTAACAATAATTATATAATAATATAATTTATATATAATATAATTATATAATAAACAGTAATAATAATAATTTTGCTAGTATTTTTTTTTACTCCTATTAAAGTTCATATATCCATTTTACAGTATTCTCCAGTTCAGTCTGACTTCAGGGCTGGATCTGATTCCAGTCGACTATCTGTGAAATCAGGACATACTCTCAACAGGTTGCCACATTTCCCTCAACTACAAATACATTTTAAAATTAAGCACACTGAAAATTGCTGCTGCACTGAGAGAAATACTGAACTAAAATGTTTCAAGTCTGTATTTTATGCTATGTTCTGTTCTGATCGTTCAATAAGTCTTTCAGCTTCAACAAAGTGGACGATAAATGATTAATCGATAAGCTACTGTTGTTGTTCATTGAGCCGATCATATACATAAGAGGTTGAGCGAAACGGCTAAAGACGATTAGACCACAGTCATGTTAAACTTTGATACAGGAATCCCCAGGTTTGAATCCTACAGCTGATTGGTTACCACTGTGAATCTGTGAGCAGGACCTTTGAACCCCATCAGCTCCCCAGAGCACCCCAATGTGGCTGCACTCCAACAACCAAGACATAAAGTGGGTCACTGAGGGGGAAAAAATTATTTTCCCCAAGGGGACCACTAAAGAATGATTAGTTCAGTATTATTTTAGCTCCAAAGCTTTTATTTCTCTTTGACAAAATCTTAAATCACAGTGTCAAATCAGCACAGAGGCCAGTAGGGATGATGGCATTCTCCCCGATTCCTTTATTTTGTTGTTGGAGTTCAGCACGTTTACCTTCATGCCTGAAGAACATGCGACCATTTCTCAGTCCACTTCAGTGGAGTTGCTTCCTGTTTCAGGGTAACAAGAATGGTGTTCAAAAAGAGAGAGAGAGAAAGGCAGAGAGAAAGGGAGAGAGAGAGAGAGAGGAGCAGAAATCCACGACCACGGTTCGAGTGCAGAGTGTTTGAGCTTGCTGGCATGGATACATGAGCTTGACTGCTGTCATGCTATCTTGTTTTTTTCACTCTCTTAAATCATGCGTACACATGCATGCACACACTTCTGTCTGAGACAATAATAGCAGTGGAGATCTTTTTTTTTTCTTTGCCTGGCAGCTCCATGTCAGTGTCAGACATTCACACAGGAGTCTATGTCTTCATTTCCTTCGACACACATCCAACACTCACACAAATGCACACTTTGCCATTTTCCATACAGTCATTAGCCGGAGAGCCTAAATAATCCCGATGCAGCTCACACTCACACACCCACACCTACCTGAAACCCTCCCCAGCCATTCTGCACTTTTTGCCACTGATGGATTTTTTTCCCCCAAAATATTTGCTCTGTAACACAAGATAGTCTGTCTTGTGTTTTCACTTCAAACAAACCTATTAATCACCTTAATCGCCCTCAATTAACCCCCTCTGCCAGATGCTCGCCCTGCACGTCATACCAGTAACTGCTCACTCAGTCGCTCGCGCAGTCACCTCTGCCAAACAGGTGATGAATCACTACCGCGAGGCAATCTGCGCCACGGGCTAATTCACATAATATCAGAGCTTCAGATGACAAAACATTAGCTGGAGGGAAGCAGTGGAAACAGCCACGGGGAGGCCAATCCAGATCAGTGATACAAAAGGGCAAAAGCATGTGCCGAAAGCAGTGTGAGAGCACAATGCACGCACGAGTCCTTTGTGTCAGACTGAAGTGCTTAATATCTGCCTGCTCAATTTAAGTAGACAGAAAATCCCCCGAGCAGTGAAACACAAAACACTCACAATAAGAGTGTCAAAAATAGGAAAGAACAATTTCACTTCTGAAATTGTGTTAGAAAGTTTACTTCCTCTTTTCGCACAAAAACTTTTTTCAGTAAGATGGATGACAAACAATGAAAAAGAAGCCGTTTTGTTTTTGAGCCCTTGACCGTACATTTTTATAATGTTGCAGATTATATTGTTGCCAAATGATTGTCAGTCACTGATACACTAAAAGCTGCTGAGTGTTTAAATCAGTTGAGCCTCCTCCAGCGAGCTTTTTAATGTGTCTGAAAGTTTACCCCAGTAACTTTACTAAGCGCTCAAAAAACAGAGAGATTCATTGCAAAGTAGTAAAGTCCAACACCTATCTTCAAATAACTAGGATTTTTAAAAAAAGAAAGAGTAAAAATATTTTTGGGAGTGTGTAGAGAGCATAATACATGTCAAAATGGCCTGTGAGCTCCTAACTTTGGTGCTCTAGAAGTGAATATACTGTATATATTTTTTTTTCTTTAATGAGGGAAAAGGGAACATAGTATGGGGGAAAAAAATTCTGCTGGATACAAAATTTGTAAAAACTTTTTGAATACACCCCCCCATTTTTTTTTTTATTACAATAATGTGTCAGTTATTGATTACAATTGCATTGATAACTTTTTAAAATTACTGAAGTCCTTTTAGGCTTTTCACTCAGCATTATATGAAGTTGTTGCATATCAGTGAGTGCAGGTTGACCAATAGTTAACAGGATTCCTGTTTGTTAGAGAAGAAGGCCGCTTTCCATTGTCCTGAAGGTGTTCCTGACTAACCTAAGAGCAACTGACTGACATGGAAGAGTTAGGCTCATTTACAAGCCACATGAAAGAACCTGTACTTCTATTTAAAGGAAGTAAATATATGAAATTAAATTCCATGCATCCGATGTATTAGCAGTAAGTCCACCAGAGGATGCTGCTTTGAAATAACATGAAGAAAAACAGAGAGTGCTTTTTTTCATCTAAAATTTGTTTGTGGTTAAAATAAATGTCTGGATTCTTTGAGGTGGTGTGTGACTAAGAGTGCTTTCTTAATCCTGAACTAACTCCATCCTCCTGACAGCGAACAAAGGAAAAGTGTATTGCTGACAGCAATGAAAGTAAGTTATAATCAGCCTGTCACAGTAACAGCAATGTGCCTTATCATACCATTACCATACTTTTGTAAGATCTGTCTGCTGCTGTCTGATTTTAGTGGAGCTGCATGACTGACCCACAAAGTCCCGACAGCTTGACTAATGTCTCATAGTAACACTACAATAATACATTCTTCTTCTGTGCTGCTTTATCCAACTGAAGGCTCTGTATGCAGGCCGCGAACACACGGGACAGGATGCAGTGGATCGTGGACATACACAAAAACTTGCTCTCTCACAGTCACACAGATTGAACATTTCACAGTGAGCCTTCAATGCATGTTCTTGGACTGTGGTAGAGAAATACAGTGCTTAAAGGAAACCAATACATGCTAAAGGAGAACTTGTAAAATCGACACAAAAAAAGCTTGAACTGGGGAATCTCTTGATCTGAGCTAATAGTGCTAACTCCTATTGCACGGTACTGCCCCTTATAACAGAAACACAACACTGTACATCTTTAAAATAGGCTAAATTGAAAAATACTATACAAAAACAGTGACTTTCCTAAGTTACTAATGCTTTCTACTTGCACTAAGAAGCAAGTTAAATGCTTAAAAGCTATCTATTAAAGATGTGATATCATTGTGCTGATAAAAACAGGAGGAAATTAGCTGTGAAAAAAAATGTGATGGTAATTTATCTTGAGTATTTAACACTGAACAGAGGCAAATACACTATGACCAGAAGATAGAAGCAGAAAAAAAGCATGCTGACCGATAGATAATAAAACACAAATTAAAGATTTTGCACTATTCCAAGTGCATTTAGTAATTAATTTTCAACTTTATATCACAACTTTCAATCACCAATGAATATGCTTAATCAAATGTGTATATGTGGAAGAGAGAAATGACTTCTATTACTGGTAATGACTTCACTGTATTCTGTCCCATTTCTATTTTAAGCACTTGGCACTTTAACACAATGCAACTCTGTTGATAAACAGTAACTGTGAATCAATGCTAAATTTATCAACCTGCCAATTACTGTGGCTTAAACATCCTCTACTAAACTGCACAAAGCAAAAGTAGAGGTCCTGTTCTGGCACTATTCTTCAAACAATGGCTGTAGTATGACCACTGTACATTACAACGTACAAAACATATTTCTATTTTACTTTCTCATGAATAAATACGGATCTTAAACTACTGTATCAGTCCACATCACGTCTTGGCCCATGAAGGATCTCAGGATAACCAGCTTTTTTTAGAGATTAGCAATGTTACCCGCAGGGTCAGCTTTTATCCTTCTACTGCCGATTGCTCATTAAGTTACTGGCACTGGGTCCACTGCCAAATGTTTGATATCCAAGATGGAGGTATGTCCCTTTGAACACAGCTTTCAGCACTCTTCTGTTATAGCCTCGCATGAGCTGGATCACAGTGGGTGATGCCAACTATGCTTGTTGACAGCAATGAGGACAAGTGGAGATTTAATCAGCCAGTTTTGTAACACTTACTGGGTTATATCCACATCTCAGGGTGTTGGCTTTCGAAGGGAAATTGAAAAACGGATGGGTGAGTTGTATGGAGATTATTTTGCTGCAGCAGTTAAAGCTCAGGATCAAAATTAGTGGTGGACGAAATGGAAGATGAGGAAGGTGACGAAACCTCAAACAGAGATAATTAAAAACTATCTGAGAAGGTATTGGACCAGACATTATTATGTTACCCTCACAGTAAACATGAGCCTCTTCCTGACCTCTGACTGGACATTTTTAAAGCACTTTCCAGAGCCACAGAGATGCCACACTGAACCAAAACTAGGATCAATTACTCATGAATTTCTTGAAAGGAGCAATCAAACCTTCCAATGCTATCTTAATAAGTTCAGCATGAACCTGCAGAAGTTGCTAGACAATTTCCCATCTGCTCAGCAATTTTTAAAATCAAAGGAAACTTTGGATCTACTCCCACGTATCCCAGTTGGGATTTGGACCATCTGTCATTAAAGAAAAGGAAGACAATAAAACCCTCGAAATATCTGATACGGAATAAAAGAAAAACAGAAACAATGAAAACTGGAAAGAATTTAAACAAGGTTTTAAAAAAATATGACAACGAGCCGAGTTTTTCTGCTTTTACATGGGCTGATTGTGTAGTGCACAGTGTTCGATCCAAGCACTAATCAGCACCAGAAACTTTCACAGCCCTATTGGAGTAGTTTGTGCTCCCTGTCTTTAATCATATGCTATGCAGAGATTAAATGAAAACATTTAATTAAAACGCTGGCTGTGATGAATTTTGTCTCAGAGCACAATTCAGGCAGAATCATCTGTTAGCGGTTAGATATTACTATCTTGATTGGATTGAAAATCCTGTGACATTTAGGTCTAATCCAGTCAAATTACTCGTCAAAATGCTTCGAGGCACAAATATTGATGGACATGTTTTAAAATATTATCAAACTTTTTTTGAAAATCAAGTGATAAGGCCTTTCCAATTAAACCTACTCTGTCAGTATAGATTGCTCAAAGATGCATATGTCATAAGAAGGCATATGATAGGAAGCAGGGTATGTATATTTGTTTAATTAAGCTTTGATCTCAAGTCCTTTCTATCTTTAAAACTTTATGACTGAGTTATACATACTTTTATCTAGTTTTGTCAAGATTTCTGGTATAAATCAAGCTTTCACCGAAGACTTCCTCTTGTGGTGGCCTCCCACCACAGCATCCCTGCTCATTTCAGTGCTGGCTTTAAGATTTTTATTTACCTGCATGTGTCTCAATGGGTTTGAGTGATTCTCAGCTTTACTTTCCAAATTTGGAAATGTAATCCGGTCAATAATGCTTAACAGTGTGACAATGTCAGTGCCCAATCAGAGAGCTGCTATGTGAAGGTAATAGTTTCCTCTCCTGCGCTCAGGGAGAGTGACGCTGTCTGTGAGATGGTGCACGTCGGAGAGACGGGGAGCCTGCTTTGGAGAGACACTAGAGTAAAAATACTTTCTAAAATGGATTAATGTTACCAAGACCTGTGAGTTACCATCAGTAGAGACCCTCCACTTTGCACCCAGCCACTTAGAGCACCGGGACAGCTACGTCCGGATGCTCATCACTGACTAGCTCTGCATTTAGCACCATCATCCCAGACGTCCTGATCCCCAAGCTGTCCCACCTGGGCATCCCACCCTCCACCTGCGCCTGGATTAAGGACTTCTTCATCAAGCGGGACCAACAGGGAAAACTTGCTTCCCACCTCTCCTTCACCCACATTTGTCAGCATCGCTCTCGTCGGGGCTGTGTGTCGAGTTTACTTCTCTACTCGTACACATTAGAGTGCAGGTCCGCCTGCCTGGGGAACAAAATCATCAAGTTTGCCAGTGACACAATTTTGGTGGGGCTGATTGCTGGAGAGAACAAGGCAGCCTACCGCGATGAGGCCTTGCACCTGGAAAAGTGGTGTTCAGTGAACAACCTGGCACTGAACACTACAAAACCAAGGAGATCCTCCTGGACGGCAGGCGCTACAGGTAATTAGCAGCCAAAACAAACAGACCCAGAGACAGCTCCTTCCCTAGATCTGTCTCAGTGCGGAACTCAAACCGTAAGTTGCCCTCAAGTGTGGCGTGCCTCATGATCCGCGGCCATGAGGTGTGCTGCCAGACGAGCTCAAAACTGAATGTCCTCACGGGGGATCAATAAGGTTTCTTGAGTCTTGAATCTTGAGGATAATCAGCACTAAGAAAGCACTCATCCCTTACCTACACTGTTGGTCACTTTTGTATTTTTGTTTTGTTGTGTGTTTCTGTGTGGTTTTTGTACTTGGGAGCAGCTATTCAATTTTGTTGTACTTGTGCAATGACAATAAAGATATTCTGATTCAAATTCTTAAAATGGAAACAGATCGACGGAAATCCTGCAGTTAGTTAATGAGACTGATGTTAGTCACAGCAAATCATGAAAGTTGGAACTACACTATTTCTGAAAATGTCACCCCCAAAAAAGATATTGTGCTATGAATGACCCGTGTTACATTTGTTGCAATGTAAATAAAACTGAACTGAACTGAAAACATGTGTATTGTGGCTTGAAGATATGCATGAAACCCACTTTGCTTTTTCAAAGTATTGGATTAAATCCATAGCATTGCACTCGCATTGCACTCACATCACTTGTTACAATTCTTTTAATCCTTTTTGTGATTATAGTATTGTTTTAGCATGTTGCTTTTCTTGCATTTCACTGGTGGAGGTCAAGCAACTAACAGAGTTTTCTTACCTGAATGTTGGTTTTAAAAGCCCAATTTCACCCTGTAATATTGTCCTTGGATAAGACAGTAAACTTCAAGTTGCTCCCTCTAGTGTGTGAGCAGCTTGCATGGCAGCCTTCCCCGCTGGTGTGTGTGAGTGTGTGTGATTGGATGAGTAGCGGCTGAAAGTGACTGATCATGTCAAGCTTGTTAAGACTGCTGAAGCGGTAAATTGTGCTTTGTAAGTAAAGTCCATTCACTGTTTCTGTGACTCCTTGGCTAACGGCTGTAGGACAAGGAGTTGCAACAAGTCAAACACTTGAGACTGCTCTAAAGAAGTCAATCTACCTCTTGGTGCATTTCACTTTGAGTGCCTGCAGTGTGAATATCTGTCACATTGACAGATCTAATGAACTAAGCAGCTTTTGTTTTATATATAGCATGCAGTGCATTACTCACCGTGTGGCTAGAGAGCCGTGTTTGTCACTCATGTCGCAGTGTTTATGCTTGTCTTAGTTATCCAAAGAAAATTTGAAGACATGAAACTGAGGGAAACTTTCTAAGGCTGTTAAAGAGCTGCTGTAGCCTTGTCAAGAAACACACACACACACACACACACACACACACACACACACACACACACACACACACACACACACACACACACACACACAAACACACACAAACACAGACACACACACACACACACACACACACACAGCTGGAGATTTCCATTTGCAAAAATTTCGATGCAGAGTTTCTGCTTTTCACCCAACTGTAAATGGATTCAGTCTATGTCAAATCGAAAATTATGTAAATTTTCAGGTGGCCTAAATTGGCTCGAGATTTCAGTGTGTGACTGACACTATTTTCTAACAATCCATCAAACTGATGTACGTGCCAAAAAAAAAAGCCCCAAGTCCAACAAAAAAGCTTCAGTCATCACAGATTAGGAGCACATCCACACACAGTGACTGCACTGTTACAGGGAAAAGAGAAAGAAAGCAAAAAAGATGGAGCAACAGTGGGCCAACAGGCGGAGCAGTGGAAGGATTTAGTCGTGTGTCTCTCCCCACTACGTAACCAGTTATTACAGCAGGCCAGTGAAAGCTTGGAGCCCCCCCGACCATCGTTTATCAATCATCGTCGGAGGAGGGAAAGCCCTTCCTTCCCTCTGTGTAGTTTCCACTTTAGAGTAGTTATGTTCCAGAGCACTAAATCACGGCCCTATAGCGAGTTGCTGACACCCGAGTGAGAGTGAGCGGCGAATGAATGAACGGAGGGAATTAGGTTGCCGTTAACTCACTGAGCCGAATCACTGATGGACAAATGAGAAAACACAGTAGTGACGGTGCTGACAAATGGGGCTACTTTCCTCCCAGAAAATTAGAGAGTATTATGGTTTGTGGATGGATGAGTGGCAAAAATAGGACTGACGTTACTGAGCCTTGTTTAACTTTCAGAGGGTTCACGTGCTAGAGAGGAGACCACTGTTATGAACTGCGATTACATTGCCCTCAAAGTGAATGCAAAGTAAATGTTGTTTTAAATCTGTCTTTTTTTTGGAATGTAGATTTTTTTTTTTCAGCAGCAGGATGTGGTATGGTGTAAATGGATTTCTGAAACCCTGTGGGACAGTCAAAATGGACAGAACTGATTGTATTATGAAACATCAGTCATAGTACTGGTGTTAACAGACCACTGAGTGGCTGTTATTACCACAGACATCTTATGTAGAGTGGCTTGATAAAGCTTTCATACTTGATTTATATATACTTGATATATATATATATATATATATATATATATATATATATATATATATATATATATATATATATATATATATATATATGTTTTGTCACATTACGACTACAGTACAAATTTGAATATATTTTATTGGGATTTTATGTGATAGAACACCACAACATGCCATATAAGTGGAAGTAATATAATACACGGCTTTCAAATTTCTGTACAAATGAAAGACTGAAAAGTGTACCGCCCAAAAGTATTTAGGCAGAGAAGCAGTCAAGATTCCCGTGGTGATTTTGGAGGAGCTGCAGAGATCCACAGCTCAGGAGACACAATCTGTCCACAAATTGGGCTTTTATAGAAGCTACTGTTGAAACAGAGCAGAAGAAGTTCTATTTTTCTTTTAAGTTTGAGCAAAATTGAGCTTTTTGGACAAAACACAAACTGTTAAGTTAGAGAGAAAACTAGCACTGCACATCACCCTGAACACACCGTCCACGCTTTGACACATGGTGGTGGCAGCAGGATGCTGTGGGGATGCTTCTCTTCAGGAGAGACAGCGAGGCTGTGAGTCAGAGGGACGATGGATGGTTTAGATGAAAGTATATAATCGTGTGTTGGAATGGACAAGTCCAGACTTTCTTCCAACTGAAAATATCAGGCAGGACCTGAAAATTACTGCTCACAGATTCTCTCCATCCAATCTGACTCAGCTTGAGCTGCTTTGCAACGAAGAAAAAAATTAAGTTTCTAGATGTGCAAAGTTGGTAGAGAAAAAGACGTGCAGCTGGGATTGCAGATAAAGGTGCCTCTAGAAAGTACTGACTGAGCGGCAATGAATACTTCTGCATGCCACACTTTTCAGTTTTTTATTTGTATAGAAATCCGAAAAGCATGCATCATTTTCCCTTCACCTCACAACCATATTACACATAAAACCCCAGTAAAATACATTTAAATTTGTGACTGTAATATGAAAAAAAATGTAAATCTTCAATGGGAATGAATACCTTACAAGCCACTGTAATAGCTAATAAGCTCTAGCCCTTGATTCATGACTCAGGATGCTTAAATCAGACATGAACCATGACCCCGCTGTCATGGTTCATATTTTATGTTGTTGGTTTTTTTTGTTTCTTTTTGTTATCATTAGCTTTATACACAACATAAAAAAATTCCCAATTTAGGTTTTTCTTGAATAGAAGTTAACTTTTTTTTGTGTGTTTTATGTAACATATCTCTAAAACCAAAACTTTGCATGCACGCAGCACTTCAAAAATAACTTACCACTGGTATTTATCTACAATCACTCTAGGAATCACACAGGGCTAGATAGACCCTGCTGTTCCACTCCTATGTGATAGTGTTTGATATTGTTATTTTTATTTATTTAACCTTTATTTATACAGATGAGTCTCACTGAGACCCAGGGTCTTATTTTCAAGAGCGACCTGTAGAGTGGGGTAAATTCTGTATTGTTTTTGTTGAATGGGGTGAGGATAGAATCACAAAAACAACATTTCAGCAACCTTATATAACTGGTTTTTTTGTTTGTTTTAGGAACACAATGTTTTAACCTGGTTTAGGCATACAGACTTCACTTTTAAGCAGGGCATCTATAGTAAGAAAACAGGAAATATCACACTCAGAAGTGCAACTAAAATAATTTTAAAACAAAAAGGAAAGGGAATTAATATTACAGATGTCTATAGTCATACAAAGTTTAAAAAAAATCTAAATTCAGAGTAAATAAAAGATGTTTACATTTGTTATAGTAACACATAGATAAGCTGTGACAGTCACAATTTTATCATCACCACAACAAACTGATGTCAGTCAGTGATTTCCAAACATCTTGTCACAGGAAGATTTAAAAATAGGAATTTTCACCACAACAAAAAGTGCATTTGTCAAACTGTGGAAAAGCAGGATTGTGAGCAAGTGAAAGCAAAGAGGAGCGAAAGATAAAGGTGGAGGTAGACACTGCAGACAGAAACAAAAGAGACAAAGCAGACAGCAATAAGAGGAACGGAGACTGAGCGGCAGCTGATTGTCAGACTGCGTGTCAGACCTGACGCCTGCACCTCTCGCTTCAATCTGGCCATCACTCCCCACATCTCAGAAACATCATCGCTTCTTCCCACATACTGAGGCTCTTGGTTCTGAGAAAAAGAGCTATATAAAGCCAAAAATGTTTGTGAACTCCTTGGAATTCAATGGTTTTCTTCATGTGAACTGTGAACCTAATTCACTGCTTTGTTGAATAAAAATGTTCAGCATTTACAGTCTTATAAATGTGATATTTTAGTCTAATGACTCTAAAGAGGGTCAAAAGAGCCTGCAGGTGCAAAAAAAAATAAAAAATAAATAAATAACAGTCCAGTCAGTGAAGCAAGATTTCTAGTAAAGTCCATTACTACAGATAGCTTTCTAAACAGTATAAAATGGGCTTTTCTTGTGTGTTCTGGTCGTCACTTCGTCTGTTTCTGTCTCTGTGTGACTGTTCTCCTGAGCTTCAGAGAAGTTTTCCTGTCTCTCAGTGTCTTCGTGTTCCTTGTCATAATGCTCAATTGAACTTGTGGAATTTTTTGCTATGGATTTTTGGTTTGAACTTTTTGCAATGAAATGATTTCCATTGTTTTCTGCTAAAGATGTCTAACATCTTGAGTTCACCTCTAACAAGCCAAATCTAACACAGCGTCCAATTTGATATAAAGTTAGACTGTCTTTCGTCTGTTGATAGTTTTAGCATTTGCTGTGCAATGATGCACAAATGGATAGATAAAGAGACTGGACATTAAGATTGTGAAGCTACTTCTGAATCACTTTAAAAACAGAACATAAACCTCTTGGAAGAGCACACTGAGAGCCCAGACTTGAATCCAATAAAGATCATGTCTAATGGCATCAGGTGGGCTCTTCACACCAGACACCCTATGAATCTGGATGAGCTGAAGCAGTTCTGAAAGGAAGGAGCATCTAAAATTCCCCTTGAAGTTCGAGTAGGTCTGATTAGAAACACTTCTGGTGATTGCCACCAGGTTGAAAAACCAGTTCACTTATTCTTCGCAGCAGTACCATCAATGGTTCGTGACTGTATTATGTTCTATTTGTTGCACATATTTACGCACATCGTATTTGTGATTACATGTTTTAACCAGTGCAAGCAACAAAAAAGTAAATATTTCAGCCTGTTTATTCTTTCTTGCTATTTGAAAAAATGCAACTTTGCAATCCATCTATCCATCCATCCTTTTTCTACCGCTTTTCTGGGACCGGGTCGTGGAGGCAGCAGCCTAAGCAGGGATGTCCAGACTTCCCTGTCCCCGGACACTTCCTCCAGCTCTTCCAGGAGGATCCCAAGGTATTCCCAAGCCAGCTGGGAGACATAGTCTCTCCAGCATGTCCTGGGTCTTCCCCGGGGTCTCCCTCCAGTGGGACATGCCCGGAACACCTCCCTAGGGAGGCGTCCAGTAGGCATCCTTAACAGATGCCCGAGCCACCTCAGCTGGCCCCTCTCGATGCGGCGGAGTAGCGGCTCTACTCTGAGCTCCACCCTGGTGACTGAGCTTCTCACCATTTTTCTAAGGGAGTGTCTAGCCACACTATGGAGGAAGCTCATTTCAGTTGCTTGTGTCCGGGATCTTGTCCTTTCGGTCATGACCCAAACCTTATGACCATATGTGAGGGTGGGGGCATAGATTGACCGGTAAACTGAGATTCGTCTAATAATTGCTTTGTCTTTCAGCTCAGCTTCTTCTTCACCACAACGGACTGATACAACAACCGCATCACTGCATCGAAGTATTCCCTCCACCTCCACTGTAAAAAGTGTTAGTGGAGACCTGCTTTCCCTTCCTGAGACGCCAGACGGTTTGCCAGAATTTCTTCGAGGCCGACCGGTAGTCTTCCTCCATGAAGGACTCCCTGAACTCCTCCCAGACCCGAGTTTTTGCCTCCATAACGCTCAGGCTGCAGTTCGCTTGGCCTGCCGGTACCTGTCAGCTGCTTCTGGAGTCCCATGAGCCAACAAGGCTCGATAGGACTCCTTCTTCAGCTGGATGGCAGCCCTTACTTCCGGTGTCCACCACCGGGTTCAGGGGTTGCCGCCGCGACAGGCACCGGAGACCTTACGACCACAGCTCCGGACAGCTGCTTCGACAATGGAGGTGGAGAACATGGTCCACTCGGACTCAATGTCCCCAGCCTCCTTCGGGATGTGAGAGAAGCTCTCCCGGAGGTGGGAGTTGAAAACCCTGCTGACAGAGGGTTCCGCCAGACATTCCCAGCAGACCCTCACAACACGTTTGGGTCTGCCAAGTCTGTCCGGGTTCCTCCTCCGCCAGCGAATCCAACTCAGTGAATCCAGGGGTGTCCTCGTACCAAGTGCACTTGTGGACACCCCTGTTCTTGAACATGGTCTTCATTTTGGACAAGCTGTGACTAGCACAGAAGTCCAATAACAGAACACCACTCAGGTTCAGATCAGGGAGGCTGTGCATTCCAATTAACCCCCCTCCAGGTCTCACTGTCGCTGCCCACGTGGGCGTTGAAGTCCCTCAGTAGAACAATGGAGTCCCCAGTCGGAGCACTGTCCAGCACCCCTCCCAGGGACTCCAAGAAGTCCGGGTACTCTCACTGCTGTTCAGCCCGTAAGCTGAAACAACAGTGAGGCACCTATCCCTGACCCAAAGGTGCAGAGATGCAGCCCTCTGGTTCACTGGGGTAAACTCCAACACATGGCGGCTATAAGCAAACCCTGTGGGGCTGTAAGCAAACCCACACCAGCCCGCCGCCTCTCACCGTGGGCAACACCAGAGAAGTGGAGAAGTGGAGTCCAGCCCTTCTCGAGAGGTTGGGTTCCAGAGCCCAGGCTGTGTGTGCAGGTGAGCCCGACTATATCTAGCCGGTACCTCTCAACCTCCCTCACAAGCTCAGGCTCCTTACCCCCCAGCGGGGTAACATTCCATGTCCTAGAGCTAGTGTCTATGTCTGGGGATTGGGTCGCTGGGCACCCTGCCGTCGGTGAGCCCGCCGGAGGTCAGGTCCACGTTGCCCCTTTGAGCTGAGCCCGGCCGGGTCCTGCAAGGGCCCGGCCACCAGGCGCCCGCATACGAGCCCCAACCCCAGGCCTGGCTCCAGGGTGGGGCCCCGCCTGCAATGTAGCAACGTTTGATTTCCTTCTTCTCATAAGGGCTTTTGTCCTGCTTTCAGTCTGGCCCGTCACCCAGAACCTGTTTGGCATGGAAGACCCTACCAGGGGCATAAAGCTCCCCACAGCATAGCTCCTGGGATCATGTGGATGTTTAAACTCCCCCACCAAGTTAAGGTGGCAGTTCTCAACTTAGCAATGAGAAGATTTTTTTTTTTTATTCACTCTTGGTGGGTTGGTTAATATGGTATTGAAAATCATTAAAATCAGACACTTGTTTGACTTGAGAACAAAAACATACCTCTAAACACGCTGTGATAGGAGCACAGGAGCAAAATAGAGATGCATGGAAAGAAACTGAATTTCTAAATATGAAAAAAGGTGCTTCCTTAATGCTTTCTTGCCTGATACTTATGTATCAACATAAGGGGAAACTGTTCACCTTCTGTGCTTAACATGACACTAGGGGAGTAATAAAAATATATAATGGTGCTGAGGGACACTAAGTAATGAAATTAAATGAAATACCACCACTTAAAATGATCTCTTTTCTCCAGGAAGCACTGGGGCTTGGACTTGGGGTAGGTTTTTGAGTGTGATGTAGAGAGATATTTGTCAGAAGAAAACTACAGAGGGCACCAGCTATGCCTCTGCAGTGATGCAGGAGTATGAGTTTGTTTGTTGGATATCTTATGAGTGTATGAAACACTAATGTGGTATGAATTGGCAATATCAAAAAGCACAGAAACTCTTCCACTGAGACAAATTTACCTGCGTAACATTCATAGAGTGATTTCAGTGACACACACACACACACACACACACACACACACACACACACACACACACACACACACACACACATGCACGCTGTCTGTCCAGCTGTGTCAACAGGTGCACGTTTATTTAGTTGTGATTTGTATTTGACTTTGAGGACACAGTTACACAGTGACTGTGTGTAAATTTGGGTGTAAATGTGTGTTTTGTGGTGATAGGTTTAATGACTGTAATTAATTATCCTGCCCCAATGGCTGTGAGTCATGTTTTGCCACCACCTACTGACATTTAGTCCAAATACAACCCATATAAGTAATCACTTCAGCAGGCCGTCATGCTCATCAGCACAAGTGCTGCAGGACGAAATTACAAACAAGGACAGCATTTGTGAGTTCATGCATGTAAACAAGGTTGCTACTGAGCACAAGTATCCTGGTAGATTTTCAGTTTTGTGTATGTACTTCTGGGTTGTAAGACCATTATTGTGTGCTTGTGTGAGAACCGGAGAGAGAAATGGATGTAGGTCTGGGACTGAGCTCTCGACATCTGTCATTTTGGAGAGCGTCGCTGCAGCCAGGAGGGACTGGATGATAATCCATGTGGGACAAATTAGGACACTGAAAAAGCGAGGGAAAAAAACGGTAGGAGGCAACAGCCTGCAATGAAGACATTTCTGCTGAAATGTGCCAGTGAGCCATGCTAATAGATAGGTTTTCTTTTTCTAATTAGTGGAGCCTGGGAGTCTTTTTGGCCTAAAATAATGAACATCAAGTTTGCTCCTTGGGGAGAACTTTGCTTTGGACATATTGCTGTGATCTGAAATCAATGCAGCCACAAAGTAAAACACAATGTAAATATTGTGGTGTAACACAATACACATCACCTGTGACAGAAATTTTGAATTATAAGGGCTGGCTCTTTGTGGGTACATTATTTCTCAGTGATTTATGTTCCTGTATGAGACTGCCTTTTACAAGTTGGGTTTTTTACTCCAATGCAAACAACAGGTTCGCTGTTATGTTTTCATTACTAGTGTGAAACTTCACCGCAGCTTTTTACTACGCCATATACTGAGACATACTTGAACCAGGAAGTTGCTCATAAAAGTAGCTTTATAAGGAGATTTGTAGTCAAGTTGCATTGAATAACTATTAAGGGTTTGCATCTGCACACACACACACACACACACACACACACACACACACACACACACACACACACACACACACTTCGGTGTGTCTCCACTCTCCAGAGATTCACACAGATATATTCTCTCAGGACATAAACACAGCGAGCTGTCACATTACTGCCATCAATGTGATACTTGGCAGATAAGAGAGTTAAATGAAATGTTTACAGACAGAGGGGAAATATTTGAATAAATGAAAAAAACTGTCAAACTTCAGTAGATGTAAAAGCTAAGTGATGCTATCAATGTTTTTAATATGTTGAGATAAACATCCAGTGAGTGATAATAGCTTACATTTGCTGCTCAAGCCTCCAGGTTGTTGCAGAAACAAACTACAGAGATGCAGCATGATTTCCCAAAAAGCTTGCGTGGGAATGTGCTGTATTTTTGGAACCAGAAAAGGTTAAATATGCAAATCCAGCTTCTCTAGGAGGAATCACAGAAAAAATATCTGAGACTGACTCTAAAATTAGACATAAAAGCCAGCCACACTGAAAGAGTATAGCTGAATACGGTTCAGCACTTGAATAACAGAACCCTTTACTTAACCTCAAGCCCGACATTCATAATAGTTTTCTTTAGACACCAGGCATTTCAAATGTGTAATTTTTTTCAGAAACCTTATTATTATCATGTTCATGCATTTGAAATAAAGCTATAATCCATGTCACTTATCTTTATATATTCAAAAATAGAAGTCAGTGGCTGTGATGTGCGGTCCTTGAGTGGCAGAGGTCAACAAAACCAGTTCTTTAGGCATAAATGAATAGTTTTGTGCACCGTTTAATGAAAGTAATTACCAATTAGATGTTGGTGCTCTCACCTCATTGTGAGACAGTTGTAGGTTTGTGGAATTTGTAAGTATCCTTTATTCCAGTTCCCTCCCACAATACAAAAACATGCATTTGAGGTTATCTTATGACCTTGAATGGCTCATTGGTGGAAATGTGAGTGTGTGTCTGTCTCTTTTGTGCACCTTGCCTTCACCTTTAGCTGGGATTGGCTTGAGTTCTCCACAAAGTCTGAGCTGGGGAAAGCAATATAGAGATCAATGGATGAGTCCTTTTCAGTTAAAATAGGTTAAATAATTGCCATAAGTATTCATTTTTTATTTGGAAACACTGTTTGTCTATGGAACAATCAACACTCAGGATGCCTTTGATAAAGACTACAACATGATCCTTTGCTTTGCAGCCTCCTCAGCTTCAGCTCATCATGCTCACACCTTTTCTTTGAGTCACACCAGCTCCTGCACCTCCACAGTTCTCACAGAGTTGCAATCAGTGAGTACTTGGTGTGTTTCAAGGCCATTTGTGGCAGGACACATGCTCACTGCAGTTGTTGACATGTCGGGACAAAGGAGGCCTCTCCAACTGAATCTTTGTGAGAAGTGGAGGTCACCAGTGTCAGCTGTAACTAGATCTCTTTGTTTGGCTGCTGAGGAGTGATGGACAGCAAGATGACCAATGATCCCAGAAAAGAATGAAACGATGGAAAGCAGCAAGAGTGATATTGAAATAGAATGATAAATCCCACAATTCAGTTGGAAATAGCTAAATAGCAAAAATATGTTTTAAAAAAATCAGATTTTATTTTATTTTATTAGTCTAAAGACCATAATTATCACAATTAAACTGAAATAATTTTCAGTCTTCAAGCTGAAGTGTAAAAATATTTGACAGAAAATGAAGCGGTATCTGTTTGTACCTCAGCTCGTCTTATGGCATTTCCATTAAAGCTCGTGTCCGGAGTTTTGAAAGAGAGAGGGTTTTTTTTAAATCCAATGTCTCGAGGTTCCGCCCTCCCTCTGCTTTCATGAGCGACCAAGCCACGCCCCTTTAATTGTGCACGCGAATTATTTGTCGGGTGAAAATGAGAGCCTCCCAGTCCTACAGCATCCTACATGTTTAGCTGTTTACGGTGGATGTTCAGCAGACCATGGATATATCCGAGGTAAGCGGGGCGGCTGCTGAGTTGCTAACTCACCTCTGCTGGGCGAGTGCGCGTGCTCTCTGGCTGCGCGCACACTTTGATTGACAACACGAGAATGCGGAAGCTCGAAATCTATTGGCTGAAGCTGACCGGCGCTTTTTCGGATAACATGGGGGTCTATGAGACGAAGGAGGGGCTCATAAATAAATTTTTATATTGCTTTATGCTAATATTATGTTGTAGTATCGAACCAGACTGACATATTGATTGATCGAGAGCCAGGGTGGGGACTGCCTCAGCAGTCAAATGAAGTAGCTTAGTATAGCCCAAATGAACCTCGCTGAAGTTGGAGAAGGAATCCTGAGAAAAATGTAGGTCGCAAACGCCAGCACGAACCGGCAGTTTGCTATCCTCCCCAACGCCAATTGCTCGCAACCACTGGCGCCTAAACTCTAAGTCCTCGGGAAAGGCATGTAACCCAGCGGTACTATGGCATCCCGCTACACTACAACTCCTCCTCCTCCCCATTACTAAAATGATGCTAATGCTAAAACTATGTTCTCCTTATAATCGCTCTAACAGATATCGCTCGCTCTCGTCCAACTCCAACAGGCCGGTTGTAAGGGAGGCATCTGCTTATATAGGGCTGTACTCGATGACGTATGATGGATGCAGGGGCGTGGGCGATACGTAAGCTGGATGCCGTTATCCAGCCAATCACGAAATTCAAATGTAGTAACTGCAGTTAAACCACTTGGGGCGGTAGTAAGACGGTTTTTGTCACAAAAATAAGATTTTAAACAACGTTGCACTAAATTGTAAAAGTAATGTCAGAAACGAGTAGACAACAATATAAGACATGCATTTATACAGTTTATCAGCAAAAAAAAAGTGATTTGGGGGTTAGTTGCTCTTTAAGCTCTGTTGAAAAATGATACATACATTGGAAACAAATGGAAACTCCGGACATGAGCTTTAACAGGTGACAGAAAGGTAACATCATTACAGAATCGCAAAAATGATAACATGATCTAACCATCCTATCTGCCACTTTAATTAACTTGTGGATATTTATTTTAACTGTTGACAAGAATGCAATCATACAATAAAAATACTAAAACGGGAAAAATTCACACCATAATCAGCAGCTGCTTTAATCTAGTTAAGCTCTCAGAGAATTGAGGTAACCCAGCTGACTAGAGGCAGGCTACACAATATGCACATTTAGAGTCACCAACAAAACTATCTTCTGACTATGGTAGGCGAAAACCCAAATTGGCACAGGGTAAACATGCAAATTCTCTCCAGAAAGGCTTCCACCCAGCTGTGAACCTGAAACCTCTTTGGATGAACCTTCATCATTGCAACACTGCACCAACTATTGCTGATAATTGCATGATGTGCACTCCAGATGTTTACATCAAGAGGTAAATGCCACAGACCTACGGTGAAGTTGTTGCTGAAAACAGAAAGCCGGACTCATTGGCAATTTCAATGCTAATTATTCTTTACTGTGTCATTTCAAACTGGATGGAAAGAAAAATGTAAAGGTATAACACTATCATTTACTTTATCTGCTACCATAGCATTTTAAATGCCTTCACCATTCAAGTAGTGACTGTTTAAGACTGCCTAATTCAGTATTTGTCAATCTATATAATTAACTCATTCTTTGTATCAGCATAGTGTTGCTCTTTTGTCCGTGTTTGGCTGTTGTGTCAAAACAAGCTCTTAGTATATTTTTTTCTCACTGTGCAGTCAGTGCATCAATGTCTAAGAGTACTGTGTAAGTAATGCATCTTTGGCAGCAACTGCTTGGTGAACAAACGTAAATGGTTAAAGATGAAGCCCATTACGGGACATTATGGGGCTGGAATGAGGCACTCTGTGCATAAACAGCCTTTACTCTTGTTCTGCACCTCAGTTCTTACAACTCACTTTGCCAGCACTTTATACAGTGACACGTTACCAAAACCGAGACTGGCACATTAACACCAGCACACACACACACCAGCACACGCACGCTTTTGCACACGCAGACAGACACGCACACTGGCACGTTATAACAGCAGAGGTGCAAAAAGATGGACTGTGGAGACAGTGCCAGGTAAAAAGTGTGATGATGGGTTGTTGGCAGCAGCTGCTGGCTGAGTACCAGTGCACCATGTAAAACCGTGTAAAGCCCTCCAGGTGTGTGTATACTGCAACTGCATGCGCACGCGTGTGCGTGTCTGTGTGTGTGTGTGTATGTGTTTGCTATATGTTGTACATGTTATCCATCTCTCTGCTCAAAAATGGAAAATGCCAGTCAGCGGTCTATGCTGCGGAGGGAGAGCACAGGGGAGCATTTAACCAACACACAGCTCAGCTTAACGTCTCTTTTTCCTTCACACACTCAAACATGCAAGCACAAGCCCACGCCGTCCCATAAATAAGGAGTTGTGGATGAGAATATTTGTCCTCTCGTTGCAATCAAGCAAGCAGTTTGAGAGCGGCGAAGCTCTGCATCAGACTGAAAGGGCGTGTGAAGACGGAGGAACGAGGAGCAAATAGTTGACCTAGATGTTGAACCGAAGTCGAAAAGAGCTTTTTATTGATCAACGCTCAAAGAAGTGCTAACTCAGCTGAGCGTCTCAGATTAAAAGTATTGAAAATCAAAGACCAGAAAACCAAACAACATCCTTTTATTTGTTTATATTGCGACTTAAAATGAATTCAGTTGCTGAAAGTCCATAAAAACCTAATAGATTGATCGGCTTTTAATGTTTCATTTAATTTATCTATATTCAAATCTGTCACAACACTGAAATGTTATTGAGACATGTTTCGCTATTACTCGTGAAAAAACACAGTTCGCAATGAACATTTCATATATAGGTTGAGAGCTCTGAAGTACTTCAGCTGACTGATAAAAACCAATAGGAATATATATTTTTTGATTGTTTTCTTTTTCAGTTTCTTGATGATGGACAAGCTTGATTTCAAAAGGCTCTTACGCCAGTGACCTGCATTGTGCTGGGCTCCAAACGCTGTAGTCTTAATGAGCTGTCTGTCTGTGAGTCCATTTGGTTTTAATAAGCTCATCAATCTCCATCTGCTCTCCTCCATGCACGGCCCAAAAGAAATAACAAAAAACAGTGAGGTTCCCATCTTTCACTTTACAGTCAGACACTCCTATTGATAAACAGCCTGATTGAAATCCCGAGAAGCGACTGTTTACTTCTTTTTGCGCCTCTGCTCAGCTCCAATGCTCTTTTCTGGTTGGAATGTTTCTGAGACAGGTAATGTCTGAATGGTCGAGTAGAGTATGACTGAAACGATGATAGATTTGGAGGGCGATGGTGAAAGATGAAGAGGAGAAAATGAGAGAGGGGATTGCATCACGGTTGCCGGCTGATGAAATGGCAGAAAACTTATGGTGATGACACCAAACCCTAAAATCTACCCATGAAAGACTGGTCAGCCATTAAAGCACCAAATAATGATTATTTAGACCAAGTCTGACAGCTCCTGTCATTCAAGTATCTCAAAGGTAGCCATTGGAAGTGTCTCCTGAAGTCCACCCTTCCGCTACAGCACAAATAAAAGTAATTTTCCAAATGCTAACATGTCAGTGAGGCAAGCTTTCTATTTCAGTTTTATCCTGGTGTTGTCATTCTGATGCCTGGAATATCACATTACGTCTTTGTCTCCCATGACACCCTGACAAACCGCCATAAATTCTCCAATGGACGTTAAAACGTCTCACTTATTTACCTCAGTTGAAGGATGGAGAGTCTTCCTCGCAGCTCTTACAGTCTTTATTTTTTCCTGTGGCCCAAATAATATGAACTCCGAACATTCTCTTTTTTTTTTTTTTTTTTGGGGGGGGGGGGGTATCATCAGCCAAACAAGAACAAGGTAATTGATTGATAAATTATAGTTAATCCAACAGGTTTTAAAGTAGTTTTAAATTCTTGCCGGTGCTTACTGGCCCCAATTACACAACACAAGAGACGAGTTAAAACTGTGATATTTCTATGCTTTTGGCATCATCTGTGTGCAGCCCGTGTTTACAGTTTGACCGCTGTGATGAAAATGGATAGAGTTGAAGCAGTGATGGTGGTAATGGTAAGTTAATCCTACTCTATAATTCTTCCAAGCCACTTGCCATAGTCTTTTATTTATTTATTTTTTTTTTTTTTTTTGAAAACTTGGAGGGGTAACCTTTTTTTTTTTAATTGTTTTTAATTGTGTCCTTACCCCAACCTTCATCTCTGTCTCACTTCAAGCATTTTGAAATGGCAAAGTCAAAATGCAAACAAATAAATGTATTTTATTATTTTATTCTAGGCTACCTGTAGGCTTATGGAAAAGGCAGGAATCAATAAACACTTGATAATATTGTACACTGTTTCTTTAAATTGAAATTTCCACAATACAAGCCTCAAGGAACAGATTATGAGATCATTTTCTTGGTGTAATGTACTGTTGATCCTGTCCCTGTCTTGACGTGTGAGGACCAGTTGTGGAAAATGTCCCAGTGCATTAAATGAAATGCGTACTGCTGCGTGAAATCTCCAGTCATTAGCTCATCAGCAGTTTCATTTCCGCGCTGTTCTGTACCGTTGAAACTGAACAAAAACACACAAAACACAACTGCTTTGTCTCCTCATGATTTTAATTGGAACATTTTGCAACAACCATAAAGACATCACACGTGTGGTACATGTTTGGAAGGCTGGGCACAGAGGAGACCACCAGGCTGTCTGCAAAAGCAGAGGGAGGGAGGAGATGCCCGGCCAAGGCTGCGTTCACCATGGACTAAGGACGCTTTCACATCAGTCTTGTTTGATCTGGACCAGAGATCACTTCAGGGACTTTCTTGGAAATTCCACTTTGTTTGGGCACGTGTGAAAGCTCCCCTGAACTCAGATCCAGACCAAACAAGCAAAAGCTGGTCCCCTTGAACTCATGGATCTTGGTTCTCTTGCAAGATGACTTTCCAGTGAGAGGACGTGACGTGGAGCGCAATGCGAAACAAACGAAGCCAACGGCGAGAGTCAGAAGAAGCAGACACGCAAGAGGTAGACAATGTCTGGTGGGCAGACATGGAGCGGTCACTGTTTGCTTCGGGCGACAGCATCCCCAAATGAGTAGCTATTGTAACTGCGTGACGTTGTCCAGGCGTTTCGTACGCTTTCAGGAGTGCAGCGTGAAAGCAAGTCAAACCAGATGAAGGTGTGAACCGAGTCCCGGACCATCCTGGTGTGAAAGCAGCCTAAAACACATCACGAACAACTCATAAGCTATTTGGAGTCAGTCAAAATATATTTTTAAGCAGAAAAAGTAGTCTTCAAATCTGTATATTGTTAGCAGGTCTATCTTGTGACCCAGAGTGGGGTCTTGACTGGTTCTGAATGAGGACTTCATAGGGGTATTGCTCTCCCATCCTGCTGGTACTGCATACCCGAATGTAATATTTAAGTAATATGCAGTACCGAATGGTACTGGCTTACTTTCTCCCTTGTGTATTAATGACCCTAGACAAATAAAAGCATAACTGTTTTTCTTTGTTTGTTTGCTTAAAAGAAAAGTCTAATTTTGTTAAGAAGAACATTCAGGATGAATACAAATAAAATAAATAAACATCTGTTTACCAGATTTCACAAATGTATTCTGAAGGAAGAAATGTGTTTATCACATTTGTTACACCTCAAGGATACATTATGGGAAGAAACAACACCAAACATAGCCTGAAAAGACACATTAGTCCACACTTCCTGCTGCTTAAAGCTTAAAAGCGTCCTTCTTATCAGAAGGCTTTGATTTGAATATGAAAACTGGAATTCAGTGCAGCCGAATCCAGTTTTATTTACACCACAGTCATCTCTAGGCTCTTAGCATTTAAATGAAAATGTGGATAAAACAAAGCAAAAATTCCCACATGAAGTACAGACAATATTAGAAAAGTAAAACTTCCTCTCAGCAAGGAACAAGTCTATGGTCTAAAGTCTTTAACCTGTGGCTCTGCAGCCTCTTTATAGCGACTCCCTACAGCAAAAACAAAATTGCATGTAAACAAACAGCTATGTGTTATTCATGTTGAAGAGTCAGTAATATTTTAAATAGACTGATGGTGTATGGTGGCAAATATGACACGAAACATAAGAAATTCTACGTTTTCAACACCCAATCTCATGGAAACCTCAGGCAGAGAGGCCGTCTCACTCATCCGAAGGATGAGGTCATTTTAAAATAATCAGTTTTATAATAATAATAATAATAATAATAATAATAATAATAATAATTATTATTATTATTATTATTATCATTATTTATTTATTTATTATTATTATTATTATTATTATTATTATTATTATTATTATTATTATTATTATTATTATTATTATTCACTTCATATAAAAGCCTTGTGTACTTGTAGTGCATCTTTTTTTTTTTTTTTCATTACTATTGTTTGTTTTGCTTCTTGGTATTTCTGAAAACCCAATGAAGAAGAAAAATATTTTTTTTTACAAAAGATCAATTGTATTTAATCCTAAAAATAATATTTTCTTTTTTTCTTTTGCCTCATTGAATTCAAAACCACAATAACATCCCAGTAAATTGCTGTCCTTTATATACATTTTATACAATATATATTCATTTTGAATGGATGGAATTAAGCAGATACTTAAAAACTGTTAAAATAGTCAAAAGTTCCATGTAAAATAAATTAGAGCACAGTTTATTTTTGTTGTCATATGTATATACATGTCATTTCAATATTGGCGTCCCCTTCAATCAGATCACACTACCATGGTACAAAGTTGTCCTTGCTTTGCACCAAAGACATGTTTAGACATATCAAATACAAGGAATGATTAACATACAAACATACATCCACCCATCCAACCATCCATCCATCCATCCAACGCTGTAAATCGCTGTGTCATTTAGGTGGGAGGGCTCAAAAATAATCTTCTGGCAGAAGTAAAAACCGGAATCAAACTGATTTAACGCAAAAGGTGAGGATGTCAGAACGAGTTAAATGTGCCTTCAGATTTAATTTAAATGTACTTGTTTCTCTAACTCCAGAAACAACCTTCTCAAGTGTCAAGGTTTTCCCAGTTCTTTGCAAACAGCGAAGCAGCGCAGCAACCTGACCCCTCTTTTGTCGCTCAGGGTAAAGTGGTAGCTGTTGACTGATCTGACATTTAGCTGGACACCGGTGGGCAGAAGGAAACGACTTGGTTCTGATTCCTCAACCCTTCAAAAAGGACATTGTTCAAACTGCAGGTGTGTAATAGCCATTTTCAGAGGGGAAATGAGGACATGATTTTGTCTCAATTTGTAACTTACCCACCAGTGAAAGTCACCGTGATGAGGCTTTTCTTCAAGAATTCATGAGGATTTACACTCTTCTGAGGTTTTCTTTGTTCATTTTTAAATGAATCACGAACAAGTTTCACTGAAGACACATTTCAGATTCCTTTCACCAAGACGCTGATGCTGTGACACACATTTTCCTGCAAAACATAGCACGTAGAAACATAATCTTTTGTGTGACCTTCGCCATCATCATACCTTATTATAGTTGTGCTGATACGTGCTTGGAGATGGCAAAGTACACCTTGAACTGCCAAGTTATATACGGCCCGTTTTAGGCTTCCTAATTGATGGCCTGACGTATTTATTGGACTTACATGTCATGGCTGGTTCAGAATCTTTCACTAAGTCAGGGCTGAGGGTGACTGAGTCGTCCTCTCTATCAGTGCCTCAGATCACTGTTCAATGAAAAATCTCTCATCTCCAAGAAATCACTTTTCATGGAATTAGACAAAATACATTGTTTTTAGAGAATAAAGGAGAAAATGAAGTGCTCAGTGGGGTTCATGAGTAAGTCAACATATCAGTACTCTACACACAACCGATTTCATGTTATATTTCAGCTGTGATCAAAAGATTCACATCATTAATTTTACATTTGCAAGACTCCGTCACCACAGCACAGCGTTCTTTAAAGGTTTTGTTCCACTGTCCTGAGCTCCTTTCACTCATGGGAATGAACCCCTGTCAAGCCATGACTAAACCAGATCTTTTTCCCAAGCAGAGTGGCCACTTTGACCAGGAATTTGACATGAGTGATAACCCCATCACTCTCTCCCAACAACCTCCCTATTCAAGAGATCTGAGCCGTGGACACTTGGGTTTGTGTTATTAGCCCCACAGCCTCTGAGGGTTAATGATGCAAACCAATGTGGCAGTAAACGTCTCACAGGGAGATTGAGAGAGAGCTGCTAAACACAATGTTGAAGACACTATTAAGTGTCTTTTAAATATAGAAAATGTATATACAGAAAATTCAGATGAAGTTTATGTTTGCCTGTTTTTCCTTACAAGGGTGGCACTCTATTTAAATGGATTTTCAATTCTATTGTATTTCATTTCTAACTATGTAAGAATGGACGGTCAGTGATTTGGAAGCATCCGAGGTGCCCAGACTGTGGCTCAGGTGTGACACCTTTTCATCTCCCAATTGCAGGGTTGGCAGTTCAGTCGCTGGCTCAAACTGCCCTCATCCCAAAGTGTCTTCGGGCAAGACACTGCACACCCAGTCGCATCCATTTCACCCATTGCAAAAGCAGGATTCACATTTGACGGTGTGTTTGGACCTGGCAGAGAAATGGAAACTGAGAGCAAGAATCGTAAACCTCTAAGCACCCTAGAATCCTGTGTTGTTTCTCAGGATTTCATGTTTTGCTGCATCATCACACCTGACCAGACAAGAATACAGAGAAACACCGGTGTCTTACACATCAGGAAGATGTCTAAGACAGTTAAGACAATGTTTCTCAGGTAGTTTGGCTTTGCCATCCACCACCAATCCTTAATTACCTAGTGATTTAACTGAACCATATTTCATGTGCAACATTGTACCATTGTTTTTCCATGGGCATATACAGATAAAGGTTCAGGTGGTAAGCTTCCACTCACATTACAAGGTATTTTGGCCATCTACGTTCTATCACTTTGATCATACATGTGGCTTATGTGGTGGTTTTTGGGCAGTTTTGTGTTTGAGTGCTAAATTCTGTTTTGAATATGAAACAAAATGCAACTTAGAACCCTAAAATTGGAGGATTTTTAATTCCTCGTCCACGTATTGGTAATTAAAATCATTTAATCATTTTATCCTACTAAGAGCCGCCCACGGTGTTTTTGTCTTGTGAATAGATGCAAAATGATTTAAGAATGGTCGCTACAGTCTGAGTGTAACTTATCTGTTTTTAATTCCTTAAAATAAATTTTCATCTTCAAAGTCTAAACTATCTATTATAAACTGGGTCTCATTTACTGATATTGAAAATGTTATATTTGGCTATATGCCAAAGTCAGTTAAAGGGGATTTTATATTCAATTCAGCAGCTATTGAAAAAAAAAAAGTTTTCAATAAAAGGTTTGCCCTTTTTTGTGGATCCACTCCGTGGTCTTTAAAGGAAGTCTATTGACTTTTCCTGAAATAGCAGCCAGCAATCTGGCCTTAATGCTGTGGATATCAGAGGTAAATGACCAGACAGTTAAGCTATAGGGCTGAAAACCAGACATTACAGAGACGATTGTGTGGATGGATGGACAGGAATTCACAGCTCATCTCACTTTCTCAGGCTTCATTTACTGATGCTCTACAAATTATTATAACATGCAATGTTTAAAAAGGAGAAAGAGGGAGCTGCTCTTACATTCCTATATTTGTTTTTCAGATCACAGAGGTGATGAAACAATTTCTTAAAAAAAAAAAAAAGATATTTTTTTCCTTTTTAAAAGAAAGATTTCATTCCATTATAAAGCTGCCATGAACTGCCAGTCCTCAGTACAGGAAGAACATTTTAAAGCCTTGAAATCGTTTTTGCTTTCCTGAGGCGAGTCTTGTCTGATATGAATTAATTTGAATGGAAATTTCAAAAAAACAAATTAAATGGTTGGGCAACCTGACAAAAGCATTTCAACTTACTGATATCAGACGTTTACTTTCTTATGTTTCCTATTTTCACCATCACCCCAACTTACAAATGTAAAAAACAATAATAACAACAACGCCTGTAAGCAAAAAATGATTTTGCCTTGTGTTTATTTCAGTACCATTACATGGCCCCCAAAAGTGGCTCTGGGAATCCTTAAACTGTAGCTACTTTAAATGCCATTGCTTTTGAAATTATTAAACGTCATAATTCAAGGCGAGAACCATTTTGCCATTTTATCTTGGACCATTTTCAAAAGGGACAGATAGAGGAAAACAAGTAATCAAACAAACACCGGGGTGGTGACAACTAAAGGTGGCCAGGAACCAAACTGATTATAGGCCGCTAACTGAAAAAGAAGACAGCTACAGTAAATTGAAATGGTTGCTGTGGTGCAATTGCTTGGAACATAGAGGGAATTTGTCAAAGTGGTACTGAAAAGTGAACTCTATTTATGTTTGGAGGTTGATGAGGGAATTGGGGATGACTGAGTGGCTGCTCAGGTCATGACAGCTCAGGGGGAAAAAAAGGAGACAGGATCGCAGTAGCATGACGGACAAAAAAAAAAAAAAAAAATCAAACACTTTCACCAAAAAAATGACTCATATGGCAAAATTCTAGAAATGTTTATATTAGTAACCGGAATTGTTGAACGGTGATTTTGTTTTTCGTAACAAAAGATTCAGTGACTGACACTGTTAAAGTTTAACACTGCTGTCGAAAAACACCATTTTGATGTTTCACTACAATCCGGAGCAAAAAAGTGTTTTCATCATTTCTGAGGATTACAATAAGGAGCTGCTTTGCAGAGATGGTCTTTTTGTCAACCGATGATTTTGCTGTATGTATGATGATTTCTTTTTGTGTCCAGTATGCCCATATGTAACTGGCTTTACGCTGTTGTATGTGCCCTGCATAGCCCCAGGAATGAAGGCTTCCAGTTAGTCACTGAAAAATGTGAACAATGCAGAAACACTACATGATTTTATGAACTTACAGCTTCCGCAATCATTTGATAGGTTTTATTGAATCTGAGTCAATTCTTAATCATAAGATTGCAATTTTCTGGATAGAGTGAATGAAACAAGGCGTAGCCGCACATATAGCCCTTCCTAATTCTGGAAAGAAAAGACAGAATAGCCACAAACTAAATTAAATGATATCCAGTAAAAATACCAAAGATTAGCTGTAAAAGAGGGATGAGTGTGTTTTTGGGAAATTTATTTACTGTCAGCAAATGCACCCATACAGCTAACACTACACTACACTACACAAACACACACACACACACACACACACACACACACACACACACACACACACACACACACACACACACACACACACACACACACACACACACACACACACCTACCCTCCTTTTCAGGCACATCTTGAAGTTCTGATAGACCCAGATGAATGGTTATGAGTTTGCTTTTGCATCACTGTGCTCTTTGTGTGTGTGTGTGTGTGTGTGTGTGTGTGTGTGTGTGTGTGTGTGTTATGAACTCCGGATTGGGCTTCGTTCGCCATGAGGCCAATCGCCCACAACGCAGAGGCAGGTGATAAGTGAGGCACTGGGGCAGAGAGCCAGAACACAATTTCTTCAGCAAATCGATGAAGTGTGAGTCCAGGTGCACATTCGATCTCTGGCATTCACAGATTGTTGTTTCGTCTTATACATCTACGCACAATGCCTCTCTCCTACACAAACAAGCACACACAAACCCAGGGGTCTCCTGTTCAGCCACCATTTACCCAGCGTACGCTCAGCTAATCACTTGCTCTCACAGGCAGCCAAAGCAGAGAGAAACCCATCAACATGCCACCTCACTCCAGGCCATCGCTGCTAATGAAGACAAGCTCCTGCAGCCAGAAATCAACTATGAGGAAAAAATAGATTATGAGCCCTTTGGATGCGACATGTGCTTCTGAAATTTCACTGGTTTTGATATGAAGTTGAATGTCGGTGTAGCTACACCCGCCTCAGTGTGATGTACTTTTTATACTTCTTACATTGTGGCCATCAGTAGAAACGTCTGAGCAAATCTGCTCTGTGGTAATCTCTGCAGTGCTCTGTCCTACCCTAGAAAGTTTCCTTTACTGAGACAAAACAGAAGATTACAGACAAGAGCAGTGGTGACACACAGCTGCCATCTGATGGGAAGACAACTTTCCCACGGCCACCATGTCTCCAGCGAGCCCCAGACACCTACAGGACTATCAAAACAAACCGCATGGCACAAGTGTGTATGTTTGTGCTCATGCATGCACCAGAACACGAGATCTGCTATCGCCTGTTGTTTCCAGAGCAAGGTGGATGTTTAAAAGTTACCAGAGGTGTGCACGTGAGCGTGTGCGTCAAGGTGCCCCGCTTTTCCAAACACACAAAGAAGTGCAGAATAGAAATCCATAATCAGATAAGAAAACAACCATAGTCAGCATGCAGGGGTTAAAAAGGAGGGAAGGGGATGTAAATCAGATTAAAAAAAAAAAAAAAAGCTGGGATAAATTATCACTGTACGTGAGGAGACAAAGGGGTGAGATGGGTGGGATTTTATCTGCTGTTAGATTAGTGTTCTGGTTGACTGGCAGCCACAGAGAGCAGACACGGGGGTCCAAAACCAAATCATAAAACCACTTTCTCACGATCTTTAGAGAGATCTTTGTTAAGCTGAGCATGCTCCCACACAAAATCCTCAAATACTCCTCATAGCTGAGGAATTTCAGCTTTGAATCTAAGTTTTAATATTAACATGCACCTCCCACGCGTCAGTTTCTTCATCCCTCCCAGTATCGACTCTGAATATAAATACCACATGTGATTTGAGTGTATGTTAAATTTCCGGTGTTGCGCTGACCTCTTTACCTCATTATTTGCTTATCACTGGTTTCACTGGTTCATTCTCAAAGGCAGCGTCTCTTTAAACTCCCATCCTGGGATGCATCTGAGCAACAGAAAATCAATTTACATTTTGATTAAGTGGTGCTTGATTGAAAATGCTCGTTCTGAATCTCAGTCACAGACATCCTTGCAAAGGTCAGCAGCTTCTAAGCTTAAGAAAACTAGGAGATTTCATTAAGGTTAAAAACCTCAGCAAACATTTCCTCTCCTTAGCAAAATATCAGCCGCTTTTATTAACCGGCGCTCACTCATTAGAGGATTAGATACGGCATGACAGGAAAGAGTGCACCTCTCATTTGTTTCATGTTACATGGAATAATGGAGAAAATGGCTGAATAATACATGACATGGTGCTTTAATTAGGTGTTACAGAGGGCACCTGGTAATTAAAACTGGCTTGTTAGGAAAGGTCACAGGCGCTATAGGCGCAAGCACATAGAGTTCACTTAAAAGGAAAATCTGCAGGGTGAAAGCATGAATCCAGAGGAAGGAGGATCGCACTCCAGCCAAACCATTTCATCTCCTCTGACTCTCAATCAGAATCCATTTTCTGATCATTAATTCAAATTAGGATGGAGTTTTCATTTCATGAAAGGTGGTTTTGATGATGTGATCAAACAATCTGCGGTGAAGCTAACCTCTCCGCAATTACTCTGACACTTCAAGTTTAGGATTGATTATGTGGAGCCATTCAGACCTGCCGGCTCCTCACTTCATCTTAAGTGAGCTCTTCTCAAAACAGAACACACATAATGGCTCATAAACACAAAAATGTGAGTCATTCAATCTCAACTAGCAAGAAAACAAGGCTGACAGCGTTGTCACTAGTTTCTAATCTAGTTAAACCACACAGCTGTCAGCGTCTCTGGAGCTTCATTGGTGTTGAAGTCTAGACTATATATGTAGTCTGTATATTGAAGGCCATATGTGCAATAATGAATGTGACTCTGTGTAATGGAAATGCAGTTTTAAAAACTTATTCAGAAAGCACTTTCTTTCATTTATGTTTTCTTCGTTAATCATTTTCCAACTAGAAATAAAAAGAACTGTGTATAAGTGCAGTTAATGCCTCCTCAGAAATCTCACCCGATTAAATCTATTTTTTTCCATATTTTAAAATTTGTTAAATGGATAACATATATGTGAGTTTTGCCCATGAAGAATCAACAAATATTGTTATCTATTTTATTTTATTGTGGAAGACCAGCTTGAAGTTGTTCTCTTATCCAGTTTGGTCAAATTTGGCCAGCGAAGGGTTGGAGTTAGCTACACGACCACCGCAGCAGAGCTCATGCCAGCAATAAGGTGCCGATCAGTCATCTGATCACCACCTCCTGTGTGCAGCACATGCTCAAAGCAAGACTCAAGATTCCCTGCAAAGAAAAGCTGTTTGGCCTTGACATTTTTTTTTTTTTTTATGGGTGCAATTACATATTCAAGTTTGGTCCTCATCCCACAAATGCATGTGTAACAGCCCTCTACAAGGGGGGCTGTGAAAAGTAGAAATGTGGCAAGCAACGAGGGACACACGCTTTCCACCAACTCGTCCGAGCCATTACTGTATTTCAAAATGCAGCCAAAATTCAAACAGCTTACATTCATCAAACACGTGGAACCAAATATTTCACTCAAAAACAAAATCCCAGTTAATAATCAGCAAATTCAGAATCCAAGGAAAGAAATTAAATAATTATGTACAATTAAAGCCAGAATCATGTCCTCAATCAGTATTTACATTCCATATGCTCTGTGACTGAAATACACATAATGTGTGGATCAAGCAGCATCAGATGGCAAACACGCATCTTTAGTGCAACTGCAATCCATACCTGCGCTTTAGAAGCCAACAGAATGGAATCAACACCTCTGAATATCAGAACGATTGTTTCTAAACACATATCACTGCAAATACTTTCATGTGGGCTTCTGTTTATCACTATATTAATATCACTTAAACATCCGGCTGCAATGGGTCATTTTTACCTGAGAAAAGTAGAGATGTGGTGGGCAATGAGGGACACGCTTTCCTCCAACTCGTCCGAGGAGGCAACGCATGCGCCCTTCCTGTCACCCACTTACCGAATGCGCCATCTGCTGGTACACTCCGGTCACTACTTCTCATGAAACAATGAAATGAAGAGCAATGATTATTTTAACTGTGACATTGAATACATAACAATGAATAACTAATTCAGACAGTAAACTAAGTGAACCAGGGATCATTCCATCACACATGCACTTTAAAGAAATAAAATGTGCTTCACATTCCATCGTTGGTGTCTTGATAAACTCCTGTTCATACACTTCAACGACCCGCCCAAAATGCAGCTTCATCACCAGATGCTCCCATGCCTGGGAGCACAGACATGTGACCAACAGCTCCTGAAATGGTGAAAATTTCCCATTCTTAAGGTGCACGTTTTCCCAGACCTCCTCCTCTTTGTCTGTGCATGCTAAAGTGGAAGAAAGGGGATTACTTCACTGAAACCTTGTCATATTTGATCACCTCACATACCATCTGTTGTACCTTCCTTGGCAAGTAGAGGTTGGACAAACTCACAAACCGGCCTTTGAGCATTGTCCGCCTGAAGAACTGGAGAGTTGCTTTGATGATAACATGGTCCGACACCGTGACAGGAGCCAGGGAACAAAGCTTGACACCACAAGCCCTCCCATCGTCCCGTAATACATATTGCTCACTCTCCCTCGCCCATGTACACAAACGCCACGGGGGACTTGTTACCCACCCACGCTGAAATCCTCTGCAGGCCTTTCCAGGCTTTGAGTTATTACCTGTTTCGATTATATCTTTCACACAGGGCCAATGAGACATGAATCAGGTTATGAAGCATGTACCAGGAGCTGAACATCTCAACCTTTATTAAGCTGTCTCTTACCGTGAGGGGAGTCGCGCACGCGCATACACACAAACATCACATTCACACAATCAACAATGACAGGAATCGGAGAGCATAAAAACATGACGACTGCTTCCAAGAGGAACAGATGGGACAGTGTGAAGGGAGAAAAGGCTGGAGGAGAAAGGGGAAGACGAGTGGAAGCCAAATGAAAGTGGAAATAAGATTTTCTTATGCGAGGAGACAGGCAGTGAGGAGTTGCCAGGCAGTGCAAGAGAGTCTTGATTGTACATCAGTGCATCCAAAGCAAGCATGCATCCAGCCATGCGGACTATTTACAAAATGTGAAAGAACAGTTATTTAAGGCTGTCTTGTGACACCACGGAGAGCAGTGAAGTCAAGTGTGCTCCAAGACAATGTGAAGAAATGCCACTCCGTTTTTTTGTTTTGTTGTGTTTTCTGCCGACACCCCCACAGCTCTGTCACAAGGTCACTTGCCTTCTGCACAGTAATAGTTACTTTTCTTCCAATTTAGTTTCCAGTTAGTTTAAAATGTTCACAGTCACTAAACATTCACACAAACAAGGTCTGTACACAGAGTCACACATTACCATGCCTCTCCTACTTTACAGCAAATTGAAAAGTAGTAGTTTTAAAGCAAACTCTTGGTAGTCGTCCATCAAAACGTTTATTTTGGTTTATTTTTGTGGCAATGTAATGGTGTTGTTTTTTAAAAATAATTTAATGATTTTCATTTTGGATACAAGTGCGATATGTGGTTGTTTGAGATGAAACATTTTACAATGTGTTTCACACCAAAGATTTGGTATTATAAATATTTTATTATTCCCAGAGGGAAAAAAATGGAGGCCACTGCCAAGCAGGGCACATTATTCACCCAGTGGGAGCAGTTTGGGGTTCAGTGCCTTGCTCAAGGACACTTCAATATGTGGACATGGAGCAATGCAGAATTGGACAACAACGTCAGCTCCAGCTTCCGGTGACCCTGATTTGGATAAAGCCCATTGATCAAAGATCAATAAATATAATCAGGACAGAAATAGTGTATTGTGAGATTATAGCAACATTTGTAGATGTACGTCAAGTATGTTGTTACAGAAAAGATGCACTCTCAACATTTTATTGTCTCCTAAATCAGAAGAATTTTTTAAAATTATCATTGTTAAACAGCGGAGGCTTGACTGGATGAGTGAAACCAAATTGTCCAAACATCTTCATACAGTCCTACACGTTGAGAATAGGAGCAGAAGTATTCCATCATTCCCCAGATCAAACAAAATGACAGGTTCCATTTGAGCATATCATTATATGGTGATCTTCATGCATGGCTGATTTACCCTTCTGTGCGCCTACTGAACATCATTATTCATCTAATCGTTTCTCTTTCAGTTTTTACACTGCCACCCAGCAAATTGAAGCTAAAACCACAAGTGCACTGATAAAATAAGTTCACTGACAACAATATAATTGATTAAGTTATTTTCAAGCACATTAGCATGGAGAATTGTGAACAATTGCTGCTGTTGGGTTTTTTTTTTACTTCATTGATTGAGCTGTATTTTTGACCACTGCTGTACAGATACATTGACCATTTTGTATTTTTTTCTGGCATGTTAAACTGACTCTTGAAGCTAACACACATGCACATACACAAACACACACACAACTGAGAGGCACTAATTGACCTCATATGGATATTTAGAGGTCGTTGTTGTTGTTGATTTTTTTTTTTTGAAAATTCACTGTGAGATTAACAATTGGAATATGAGGGAGATTAAAATTCTCATAATGCTGAAAGATTCACAGCAGTAAAAATAAATTAACAACTCTCGACACAGTTGCAGCAACTGATGCTGTAAAAGGACAGATTACAAATGAAAATACTGAGGAATGTGAATTTGGATCTGAAAGAATTTATGTGTCTTGATTCTATCAAGCTACATGAAAACAGGCTTGAGCTCAAAAAAAAAAAAAAAACACGCTCCTGCCTCAAAAACTGTAGATTCTAAACTCTCTGGACTTTAGCTTTAATTCTTTTAACAACATCAAGTGATTGCAGGGAATGAATTAAACATTGAAATCACATTGATATTCATACAGCTTCACCTGGAGGCTATAACTAACTAACCACACCTTATTAATGTCCACTTTAGGGCTAAGGAACCCCCACCCCGGTGTTGACCTGTGGGATTCAAACATTCACACTTCTGATCTCAAGTCTGCTTCTCCAGCCTCTGCTGCCCCTACATATGTCTGGATGAAAAATATCAGAAACAGAGAAATAACCAAAGTGTTCTGTGTCATGTGTATATTTAGTGTTGCTAAAATACAATGCAGTTTCAGTTTATCAGTTCATATTAACCTTTTTTGGTTAACAGTTCATTGTCATTCATTTTGATAATCTACCTGTGTGTGAGAGCTGTTTATTCAGCTAGGAAGGCAATGTCCACCTGCATTTATTTAATGACATGAGTGCTTTTGTTTATATCATGACTTTATTAAAGCCACTTAAAATGTAACACTTTTGGTAATACTTTTGATCATGTGCCACAAACCATGGTCTTGAAAAACAAATTACACTTTTACATTCCAATATCAAATTAGAATTTCATCATCATTATTATATCCACTTGACCGGTCTGGATAGGCTATTTTTGGTGGATCTCTGTATTACTTTCTAGGGTATGTTAGATTTATATTAAAGAAATAAGGAACTAAAAGACAAGAACCATAAACATTTTTTGAATCATCACACTATATTTATCTTCTTTAAATTTACGATGACAAATATTATTTGTATAATAATGGCAAATTTAATGAGGTCTGCTGCAGATAAATTGGAAAATCCAGCCAAAGTTGTAGTTTTGGATTAATTTTGTTGTTATAAGAGAGTCTGTGGTGCAGATGTTGTGGTTCACAATCCCGGCATAACATCCCACTCAGGTACAACCAGAGTGTTCATAAGAATGCACCTCAGAACCAGGAGCGTTTCACTAACTTAGTCGTTAATAATGATCTGGCATTAGTGAGATGTCTGCTGGGCCGAGCTGAAGCTAAAGCTGAGCTCTGAGCGCCATCACGTGTTCGCCTGCACGCGCTGCAGCGCGCGGCGTTGTTTACTGTTGCCTGACAACAAGCAGACGAATCTCTCCAGCGACACCGAGGTCTTGATTTTGCTCTCTGTGGTACACAAAGACGAGTTTCTTTGCACTGAATTAACTTTTTCTTTTTCTTTTTTTTTTCTTTCTTATTGTTAGTATGGCTGAAAAGGAGAAACCGGATTTGGTGCATCAGAACGCAATTCATGTGGAGACGATCAAGAAAGAGCAAAGACTCCAGAAGCTCCACACAGAGTTCTCTATCAACCCTTTCAAGAAATGTAAGCACAAAAATACGGTTTCATTTTCTTCTATTTTAAGTATTTGATGTTCTCTGGACAATCCATAGCTTAAAAACCTTCAACTGTCAATATTTCCTTATTACAGTTACTCTAAAGATCCAGTTTAAAATGTAATATGATTGTGATTCAAATCAAAGTGTCCTTTCCTTGACCATATGCTCCTTTCTCTTTACCACGTGTTTCTTTCTTTCAGTGCATATCTTACCAGACAAACCCATGTCGAGGAAACCGACAGAGGAAATAGTAGGCAACTGTAAGTGGTCTTGGAACTTAAAGACATTATATATTTTTCCTTATCATTATTTATTATTATTCTGTGCCTCAAATCACACTAGTCACTGTTAATTAAATGCCTCTTTCCCCAGATGATTTCATCAAAGCGTTCCACAAGGCCCGCGAGGTTCCCACCGAGAAGTATTCAACCCCACTCACAGAGAGTCAAGAGATTGGCTGGATTTCAACTCCACTGGTGAGAAAGGCTGTCTCATGAAGTAGTATATTCAATACCACATATGGTTCAGGACATCAGGGTACTTTGTGAGCTAAATAGAAAATACTTTAAAGCAGATTATTTGATGTATCCATAACTGTATGTTTTACCAAAACCACGGCATTGGTACAATTGTTTTTGTATTTCAATCAACCACAGATTTTCTCTGGCATAAGATTGAAGGTGTGCGCAGGACATTTGTGTTGATTTCATTTCGTTCAAGTTTGAACAGCAGAGTATCTCTGAATCAGGGGGCGTTTCTGAGCTCAACATTACACACCCTCCTCAGAGGTGGCCAGCTGCAGGGCGATCAGGCCTGAACTTGTGTCTCATGCCCATTCATGAGATGTCCCAGGCTGTTTGAGTGGTGCAGCCCACGGGACCGTGCACGGCAGGGGGTGTCCTCTTCCCTGAGTCATGCCTTTGGCTGACTACATACCACATACTCAAACTTCATCTTTGTTGGTGCTTTAAAAAAACAACATGTCTTGATTCAACTGAGGTACTGACAGTGTTTTTTTTGTTTGTTTTTTTTTTTCTTGCTTGTAGATCCCGTCCAGTCGACACGATGAAAGACTGAATTTTTCCAGAAAAAGCACAGATGTGACAAGACATCAGGAGTTGACGCTCCGGAAATGAAGCTCAGCCATGAACAGTGACATGATCCCTTTGTCTACGGTGTATTAAACAAACAAGTGTCAGCAGCATAACAGCTGTCCTGCTTTTTAAATTACACCTCAACAAACTCAGAAAAACTGTTATGGAGTTGAACATTTGCACAGGTATATGCACTCACCCATCACATCCTAATCACATAAATGGATGGAAAAGGGCATAACTGACAGCTGCTCAATATTTAAAAATGTCATGTCACATATGGGAGAGAATCAATGTGTCAAGAAGCTGAATTAGAAAAACAAAACAATACATTCCATTTTACTCTGAATCTGAATTCATTTTATGATTATTAATTAAAATTACAATGGAGTTTTTACTTCACATCTGCTGGCTTCTCATTTCATCTTAAGTGAGCTCTACTCAAAGCAACACACACATAATTCATTAAATGTGCCTCATTCAAACTAACTGAACTATTAATAGGCCAAGGGCAAGGTTCACCCTTCAGGATGTTTTTTCTTCACTATTATTTCCCATAAGCCTTTGCCTTAGGCCATCTTAACTTGACCACTTCCAACTCTTAACCCTTTAGTCTCACAGGCCAGAAAACCTCCTTTTTGAGGAATACTGGTATTTCTGATGGAGTTATGGACTGTAAATCCAAATATTAAGGCAGTGCAACTTCACAGATGGTCATACAAGTTTGAAATTTTGCATAAAGCATCCTGAGACATGGAAAAATAGCAAATTAACTTTGTAGAGCTTACTGCCTTTTTATTTCCACATCACTGTGAACATATTCCAAAAGACAAAACAGTGTTTGTCCACCTGAGAAGTTCTCATCAAATGTGATTATTTTCCAGCGCTTTATTGAATATGTCACCATCCCATTTTTAAAGCTGGATGATAACAGACTGAGGTGTGCTGAAGGAGGGAGAGACCTAAAACCAGCAGGATGGCGACCCACAGGGCCCTCATAGAGCTGCAGCAGGTTGTAGTATTCTGCACATTGTGTACAAAGCTCATAAACTGGACAAAGTAAAACTTAAAAGGAATAGAGATCTTGACAAAACCAATATTCAGGGCAAAGTCACTGAAACACTGCATTTTGGTAATAGGTATTAAAATAAGGTACAATCAAGTGAAAAAATCATTCTAGGTCACACACTCACAAAAGTAATTAAACTCAGCAAAATATTCAAAGAAAAAGAACTAAAAAAAGAGTAATATAGTGTTGTCATAATAGAAAACTACATAAATAAGGCCTCTCAGCCTCTCTTTGTTGTATGTTTTTATTCATGTAAATTTATTGTATTTTAGTTTTTTCTTTTTTGTAAATGAATGAAATAAAAAACATTTACACAGGTCTATACACTTCCCCATCATATCCAAATGGTATTGATGGCTGCTCAATATTACAAAATGCTGTCGCCTGGGAGAAAATCTATGAGTCAAGAAGCTGAATTAAAAAAAAAAAACAATACAAGGAACTGAAGGAGCAACACACGCAGTGTGAATCAAACAGTACGGATGTCGGTGCAGATGCTGTGGTTTATAATGGCTGTGAAACCACTTTAATCAGACAATGCATAACCAAATCCATTCATATGGATATGGTATTCTTTCATTAGTCCATTGCAAAATGAAAAGGGATGTCTTTGTAGTTTAACATGATACTCAACATTAATCCAAAAACATTTTATGGACTGTCGTAAAGTGTAGAAAAGAGTTCACAGTCCCCTTCGTGCCTCTGGAGATGTAACAAGGGCACATTGGAAAGCAGGTGTTGCAAATCCTGCCCAGAAACAGCATTGAAGTCCAGTCCGGTGCCTGGCCTGCCACCTCTTTTACGAGCGACTCTTCATCTTCTTGCGCGCCGCCTTGCCCGGACGTTTCTGAAAGACCCAAGTTAAAGATATTAGCTGTCTTCATACGAACCATAAATATTTCCCACATGACAACTTTCCTAGGCAGTGTTTTTATATGTGCTTGACTCACATTCTGTTTGCCTCCTTTGCCTTTCTTCTTCCCTCCAGGTCTGGAATGAGCCACCTTGGCATTGAAACTGGACACATCATTGTAGCTCTCTTTGGTGTTCCACTTCTTTCCACTTTTTTTGCCTCCAAAGCCAAACCTCTGATCCTTGTACTTTCTCTTAGCACTCGGGCTGTCGAAATATCAGTAAAAGAAGTAAATAAGGTTGCTCTATTAAAAAAAACAACAAAAAAAACAAATACAGACATGTCAAGAGGAAACTCCTGGTAAGCAAAAGAACATCTTACTTGTTCTTGATTGCTTTCTTCAACTTTTCAGGATCAGCTTTGCCTTTATCTCCTTCCAAGAAGTCCAGCTTGTCGGTCATTCCTAAAATATATGAAGATAAGATTGGTCAAATCTCACCCCAAAAACAAATACCCCTCTCAAAAAAGGAGAGAAAATGATACATTAAATTAAAGAATCAAAACCAGAATAGTAAAAACTCACCTTTCTGGTATTTCTTGACAGCAGACATCATTGCCTTCTTCTCCTTCTGTCTCTTCTGAATCACTTCTATTTGAACCTGAATTAAATTTAAAATACATGTTACTTCTCCAGATGGTATAATCCTTGGTCTGCACTTCACCAAAAGGAAGGAGTCCCTCTGGAGCAACAGAGCCTTTAGTCACCAACCTTTTTGCCAAACTTGCGTTGTTCGCGCAGCTTCTTGGCCTTCTCTGACCGTTCTAGCATCATTTGCTTGGAGAGTAGCTTTTTCCTGATCTAATCAAATGAAAAGGAAACATGTTTGGTCCAGCATTCATATTTAAGTTCAATGAAAAGAAAGATCACTCATGTGTGTAATTTGTAGTTATCAATCAAGGTTTCATCTGCAACTTCTGCAAGTCCATGTAAGACAAAAAAAAAAAAAAAAACGCTGTAGCTGTGCTCTTACTAAAAAAACAATACGATTAACTAATACAATACCACAAAACATGCAATTTCACAATTAAGAGGCAGCTCACCTTTTGCATTTGCTGATCTGACTTGGCCATCTCCGCAAAGTAATCATCAGGCCTCTTTGTGGCGATATCGTGCTGCTTCAGGAGGGGCAGAGCTTCCAGGACTGTGGCCTGAGCTTGGCGGTAGCTGAAAGCAAAACACAAAGTGGGTTAGAGATACACTTTTTGTGCCACTGTTCAAATGTGTTTTTAATCATGAAATCATGACTTCTTTGTTTTAAACAAGCTGCTCTGTGGTTTGTTTTTAATATACGTATCTCAAATAAAAACTCACTAAGAACAGTGCGAGTTACAATGGCTATCAGAGTTACAATCAGAAACACATCACAGAGAGTCTGTAAGCATTTTTTTTCCTAAGTTATTATGCACCTACCTGAAAAAAATATTTATCACTATTTACGTGAACCACATTAAAAGTCTCTAGTCCACTGGGTGTTGCACAGTATAAGTCGGTGAAGCAGGCCCAGGAGAAACCCTTTGGGACCACATATCGTTACATGAAGGCATCTCTTCATTAATCTCTAAGCAAACTGAATCAGGTCAATTGGACTCTGTCATATGTCTTTGAAGATGTTTCACCTCTTATGAAAGCAACTTCAGACTAGACTAGAACAGCCCACTCAGAGGTATGAGAGGTGAAGCCTCTTCCAAGAAATATGCTCAAGTCCATTTGAACCGATTCTATTGGTTGAGAGATGCCTCATACCTGGACAGATATAGATAGACACCACTTGACCAACAAACGCTGCAGCAACATCGAAACAAGCTATATTTACTGTTAACATTTCTGTGGTAGCAGTAGAGTAGATGCGATGATTTCTATTGCTGTCTGTTCCTTAAAATGATCCAAATCAAATGGAAGATTTGCCATGTCATCTTGTTTAAAAGTCAGTGTTGACTTACAAGAACATCTCCCTTTGGAAATCATCATCTGCATTTAGTTCTCCATTTGTCACAGCTGGATCTTTTCCGTCGGCTTTGGAAAGGATGTTTTCTGCAGGTGGGTTGGTCATATCCAATCTCTCCACCCAGGGAAGGTCTTTACGCAGGTCAGCAAGGCACTGCTTCAACCCCTCCTGCATGACAAAAAAGTGCAAAATTAAATACTATTTAAGCCGTTTTTCATTCTGTCATAATAGACAATAACAAATATAATTGTATCAACAATGACATAGCTGTTTATATCAAATGTTTCCTCTTCTCAAAAACCATAACTGACTCCTGAATGAAATGGATGAATGACAAAAAAAAAATAATCTAATTTCTGAATGGTATTGATCCACCACATAAATAGTACCCTAACTCTTGACTGTTCATGATGTATTGAACTGTTAAGGTTTATAGTGTTAACAGTAATGATAAATCCACAAATGTAAATTTGCTTCAAAACAATTACTTAAAATAAAATGACAAAAACAGGTCCAGGGGTGTCTTCACTGCTAGCAGTATGCGGGTTAATACACCTCTCGTTAACTGAAAATCAGACCGGAGATGAGGTTTTTTTATCGTGTTTTCTGTGCATATCTCAGGTCAGAGTAACAAAACAGGAGACATTCCACTCTAATTCTAAATAGAAAAACACACGACTACTCCACAACTGACAACTAATGCGGAAGACGAGAAAACTAGGTTTAATACTACAATCAAGTTTCAATTCGCTCCAAGACAGTAAAAAACCCAAACAAACATGTACTTGGTTTTAACGCATGTCACTCACCACATTATTAATGTACTTTTTGTTTTCGTCGGCCACAACGTTCATGCCAGGCTTTAACAAACCTTTTGCGAACGCTTCTTGAAGCTGCATGGGGGAGAAAAAAAGCTGTTTAGATGACGATAACCGGACGAAACAAAGAAAATTAGTGCTTATTGAGCAAAATCAGAATACTTCACAACTTATCTTCCAGCACAGTTCATAGAGTAAAGCCTAAATAAAACACAGTGAGCGCTTCAAGTTGGGAACATCAGAGCATCTTAACAGCGCGTGAGCTAACATGTAGCCCATGTTTTCCACAGTCTCACCTCTCCATCTGACAATTCGCTGTTTTCCTCGTCCGAGTCCTCGCCGAGCAGCGTCTCTTCTTCCAGAGTCTCCATCACGCTGCTATCTACAGTCATAGGACGGGAAAATGTGGTTTAATCTGATATTAGACGCTGTTTGGGGCTGAGTTCCTCTTCACAAGCGTGGAGTCCCCTCACATGTGGAGGAAGTGACGTCAGGAAATGTGCGCTCAACAATATCTGCCGGCCAAAAGCACGTTCCTGTTGAAACAAAGTTCCGACAACGCTGCAGCATTGTGGAGTGAGCTGTGACTGCTTTCTTTCTTTCTCTTTCTTTCTTTCTTTCTTTCTTTCTTTCTTTTTTTTTTTGGGGGGGGGGGCATGTATTATTATTATGGGAGCAGCAAATACATTTCCTCGAATGATTATTGCCACATGTTGATTTTTTCAATATATTTTTCCTTGTTAAAATATTTGTTTTTTTGTGGTATTTGTATGTCCATCCTTCTGTCCTCTGTAAAACATAATAAAATTCAGTTTAACCACACTAAGTACTGTACTAACCAATTTTAAAAGTCAAAAAGAAATCAAAGAACAATCAAGGCACAGTTTAATATATATGGTGTTGATTGCCTTCAGCACCCACATAATTTCTTGTGCTTCTTGAGCCAATGTGCAGATGTGATTCTCAGCTATAAACATCAGAGATGCCATAACCCGAGACAGGGTTAAAATTGACTGTGGTATGAGAACACCCCTTGGGAGAATTTATTAATTGGTAAAAAATCGTTAAAAAAAATACAACTTACAACAAAATACTGTCAGGCTGCTCTATTTCTCAGTGATTTTCAGTAATCACAGCCACAATATATTTGATTAATGTCATCAGCAGTGAATCTGATGCTGAAGATTGAAGGCGTGCCTCTTTAAAGGGATACTTCAACATTTTGGCAAATTGGCCCATTTAGTGCAATTCCTTAGTGATTTCGAACAGCACACTTACTTTTATTGTGAGGGCGAGCTGTTGTTTATTCAGAGGCGAGTTGGGGAAGGTTTTCAGGACGGACACAATGGAAGTGGATGGTATTTTTGGTTCCCCTTGTCAAACTCATCAAATACACAATCCAACAATCCCAAAACACTTTGGTGGACACGTTATAATCCGCACATTCACTACGCTGTGGAACACCAACAAATAATATTGTAGCGTTACGACACTGAAGCAAATACTGGGAACTACTTTTTCTTTTGAAATTACTACGCCCAGACGCCATGGTTAGTAAGTAGTTCCGTCTTAGCAATCTTTGCATAAACAACTCAATCTGGTAATTTTGCATTATTTCACAGCGTAGTAAATGTGCGGATTATAACGTGTCCTGTCTCACCCAAAACATTACATAGATAAAAATGATGGTCAGCCCGTGTACTTCAAAAATTATGACTATAACCACAGTGGCTGAAGATAACAAATATTCTTTCTATCTAATCTGGCACATTTTCGCCTATTAAAATGTGTGCAGCTCTAACTGACCTTAATTAAGACCACAACTTGTAGCCTTTACGCTCTGCCCACAAACTTTTAAAAACATAATTTAATGTTACATCTTCAGATGTGCTACAGATAGTGAACAGCTCTCTTTGAACAGACATTTGTCCAAATGCTCTAAAGACAACAGTTATCAACCTCATTAAATATATTTAAAAAAAGGGGGGGGGGGGCTGGATACATAAAGAGGCTCATATCAAGACTGCCTCCTTTATGTAAGATTGTTTATTAGGCCTTTTATATAACTGCCTACTTTTATGGTCAAAAACAGTTACTTTATTACTTTCAGTCTGAATTTAGGTCAAACCACCACACCGAAACAGTTCTTATTAACGTGATGAATGACATTCATGTGAGCAGTGACACATACAGAGCTTCAGCTTTAGTCTGGCTGGATTTTCGTGCTGCTTTCAAAACAGTTGCCCATAATGGACTGCTTAGCAGACATGAAAAATAGTTGGAAATGTTTGGTATTGCATTGAATTGGTTTAAATATTACTTCCATAGGGGTTATTCTGTGTCAATGAAGAATTATGAATCTGAGCAAATGAAAACCAGACAGTAGGGGGTGTAATTTCCCCCTACTGTCTGGAAAACATCAGAAGAAGAGCCAGAACCCTATTTGACACGTCACTTCCCATCACGTGACGTGCCTCCTGAGGAAGGTCACCGGATGTGACCGAAACTAGTCGAGGTAACTTTACTCTCACCTCTTCTGTCTTTCAAAAGAACTTTTAGCTTCTAAATGAAAACCACTTGTGGCGCTCCTCAAGGCTTCAGCCAGCCTATTTTATTTGACATGTACATGTTCCCTCTGGCTCAGATCATGAAACATTACGCTGTGTTTCCATGGACGCGGTGAATGCAAATTCATTCATGTAACAAATGAAATCGCACAGCGCTAGATGCCCGAGTTCTATCGCTGCTACAAATATGCAAAAAACCCTCGCTGCTCGCTGCTCGCCGCATCATCTCGTCACTCTAACCCGTCACGTCTGTGACGACTTCCACGCTGATAGGCTGTCAACAAGCAAATTCGCTTGAAAAGTCCAATTATTTCAACTTGGGCGAGACAACAACCCCTTCAAAACAATCAGCTGACCACCATCTGAAAAAACAAGGCAAGGATTTAAGGATTTCTTACTCAACAAGATTCAGAGAAACTTGCTTGCAAATTTATTTTCAGTGGGCTGGATTATTGTGAAGGTGTTTCTACAGGTCTCAGAAAGAAAAAAAAAAAGTCAGCTGCATTTCATCCCGGGTCCCCACCAGCACAAAAAAGGGCGGAGCACGGTACACCTGAGCTTAAATCTCTGCACTGGCTGTCTGTTTGTCAGAGGATTGACTTCAAAATCCCACTTCTTGTCTTTATAGGTATGGATAGTCTTGGGCCGAAATCTCAGATTCCCATGTAGGATATGAAATATCCTGACTGATGAGGTCCCCAGGAAGAGGTTTACTCAATATAGTTGAATCAGAAGCAAACAAGGTGAAGCAGCTTTCAGTACTGCTGACACACTCATTTACATTAAAGGGGCTGTATCATGCTTTTTTAGATAGTCCAAGCCCTAGAAATGTCACTAACATGGTAATAGTTTATTTTTGGCGCTAAGGAAAAGTAATTTTGTGTGAAATAAAAGATTTTCTGGGGCTAATTCTGAAACCCGGAGGAGAAAACGCTCTGTTTCACTGAAATCCCGCCTCTCCCCCTGTGGACTTTGACTGACAGCAGACTTCAGCCAATCAGCGCTTCAAAACAAATACGCTGGCTAGCTTTAGCTCTTTAGCTCTAGCTTCTCGACATGCAAAGACACGCGAAAACGTCTTTTCCGGTGAGAAACTCACCAAGCGCAGACCCTTCAGACTCTTGCACCTGCTTGATTGTTGCTTTCAGAGGATGGTTAAAGTTTATCTCCATAATCGGAATAACAAAAAGCGGCAACGCTGCTTGCCTAGGGCCTGCGGGAGGGGGGCTCAGGGGAGCCATCTTCTCCGTGTGACGTGAACGTGGGAAAACAGAGCGTTTTCATGGGTGCGGGAGGGGCTTGCCTCTCTGAGCAGCACAACAACGAGGAAAGCTCAAACACGCAGGCATGAAGGAAAAAAACCCTTTGTGGGCGTTTTTGGTGAGTACATAACTATATAACAAGGTTAAAACATACAAAAAGTGAATTTTGCATGATACAGCCCCTTTACATCAGGACACTAAACACTGTTGGTCACACAGGCGTTTCATAAAGTTATAGATTTTGCTGATGTTCTTAAAGCTAGGGTTGGCGATCTTGGAAAACTAGCATGTAGCACAAATGTAGCATCTCCCCAAGGCTCTGCCCAGCTCCCACCCCATTGGAGGAGCTCCGTTGGGAGCGGAGACGCGGAGACGCGCAGCGCTTCCGCATCCAGTGCGTCCCTGGCGTAACCTGTCCTCAGGGCTTCGTTTCTTCGTTTTTCTTTATTTGCACAACGCCAAGTTATGGCGCACTCACCGGTAAGTAAACCCCCAAACATTCTTCTCCGCCGTTCTGCAACGACGCTCCGTCCTTCTACGCACACACTGAACCAGGGTCAGTGCACGCCATTGACATGTACGCGCAGGGGGCAGGTCGAACGGCGAAGGGATTTGGTTGGTTTAAAAAAAGGTGTCCCGTCAAGACGATTGGTTGCTGTTTTTCCCGTTTTACTCCTGCTGTAGATAGCGGATATTTTCCAAACTACTTTAAGAACACGCCATGAATTGCTTCCTATCGGGTCATAAAGATCATTTTAACCAGTATTTAAAAAAATTTATCTCATTCAAATCGCCAACCCTAGCTTTAACTCCTCTGTTCTTTGGGTGTAAAGCACCGTGAATGGTGCTATGAATAAACTTACCTTGCCTTGTCCAAGTTCAGAGGTCAAGGGTCAACATACATTTTCATCAAAATTAGAGCAACAATTTAACCGGAAAAACATACATTTGACATGAAAGGAAGCCAGAGTGTCTTCAAGAAAACCCGTGTTTGTCAATGATTAAAACTTAATGCCAAGACTCTAGAATAAAAAGTCTTTACCACTGCACCACTGTGCCGCCCTCATGGATCAATATGGTTCTGAATTGTAAAAGAGAAGCTGAAACCTTCAATCAAACTTGCCAAGAGGATTATGCAGATTCAAATCTAAAATCGATTCTCTCAAAGATTGTACTTAAATCTTTAAGTCCGATTGTGTCATTGAAGCCTAATGAGTTTCACTTGGCACCTCATCAAGAAAGAAACTATTGACACCACTTTTCCATTTCTCAATTCCGGGTCAATGTCTGTCACTCTGACATGACACAATTGAGAAAAATGTCTGCACTGTTGGCCCATTGTCACTGGATATCTGGCCTGCAGGAAAGAAGACACAAGTGACTGACAGTATGTGTTTCTAGACACAAGAGTGTTCCTGTATCTTGTATTTCATAATACTACTTCATAACACTGTTTGTCATGTGTATATGTTATTGTGTTTGTCTGCAGATGTATGTCTTGTCGTCCTGTTGGTTATCAGGGCAGTAGTAACAATGTAAACTTTTCCTTAAATGCTAAATAAAGTGAACGAGTGTAATTTATTTTTGAAGTGTAGGACAACACCGTGACAATAAATTTGTTCAGTTTTTCATGCAGCTCACATTTGGAATGAGAGAAGCAAAGTAATGAATCCAAAGGCCAAAAGCCCCAAACACCTCGAGCTGAAAAGCAAAGGAAATCATAATCATTCATTTCACTTTGGAGAAAAAAGGTCTTTATTCATCCCATGGAGTCACGTAGCAGTCGTGAGCTGAGAGTTTGCACTTATAGCCCGAAAGTGCACAAGCTGAATATTAATGATTCCAGTGACCAGAGTAAGTTCAAATTACTCGAAATGTCACTTGAAAGGAATTCATCTCAAGTGGTCAAGGAATCCTATCCAGTGTATCAAAGACTTTTGTAAGGATTAACTTTATAGCAGTGTGCATGCTAATACAGTACCTTTGTCCTACAGATTGTTTACCACCTGAAGTGATGGCAGGTAAAGAATATCTGCTTTTCACAACCTTTTTTAATTAAAAAATAATGACATACCACAGGCACATGTCACCTGCAGCTTCACTGGATGTACGTGGTTCTACCCGAGATTCCTTGAAGAGGGAGTCAAAACCAGTTCTAGTGCAGGAGACTAGGCCATCCAGCCAATCTAATAATGGACACACAGGCATAGTGTGGAGTTCTAGTTTCTCTCGACGAAACATTATGAGGTTCTTCAGAGGGACATACAGTCAACAGTGATAGTTTCCTTATCAGGTCAAGGAGCTGGCGCTAACTGGGCAAAAGGCAAATAGCATCTTGAAAGAACAGACACATCACAAGTCCTTAAAGGGGCTGTATCATGCTTTTATAGCTAGTTCAAACCCTAGAAATGGCATTAACATGGTAATAGTTTATTTTTGGCGCTAAGGAAAAGTAATTTTGTGTGAAATAAAAGATTTTCTGGGGCTAATTCTGAAACCCGGAAGAGAAAACGCTCCGTTTCACTGAAAATCCCGCCTCTCCCCCTGTGGACTTTGACTGACAGCGAACTTCAACCAATCAGCGCTTCAAAACAAAGACGCTAGCGAGCTTTAGCTCTTTAGCTCTAGCTTCTCCACACGCAAAAACGTCTTTTCCTGTGAGAAACTCACCAAGCGCAGACCCTTCAGACTCTTGCTCTTGCTTGACTGTTGCTTTCAGATGATGGTCAAAGTTTATCCTCGAAATCGGAGTTACAAAAAGCAGCAACGCTGATTGCCGAGGGCCTGCGGGAGGGGGGCTCAGGGGAGCCATCTTCACAGTGTGACGTGAACGTGGGAAAACAGAGCGTTTTCACGGTGCGGGAGGGGCTGCCTCTCTGAGCAGCACAAATACTAGGAAAGCTTAAACACGCAGGCACAAAGGAAAAAAACGCTTTGGGGGTGTTTTCGGTGAGTACATAACTATATAACAAGGTTAAAACATACAAAAAGTGAATTTTGCATGATACAGCCCCTTTAACAAAACACAAGATGACAATCTGATGAATTCATTCACACCAAGGATCATTTATAGTCACCACTGGTGACTCACTAGATAACTTCAGATGGCAGGAGGAAGACAGAGTATCTGGAAAGAAAAGCCACACACACACACACACACACACACACACACACACACACACACACACACACACAGAACCAACCACATCACATCAGTTGATTTTAGGAATTTACTTGCTTCAGTAACCTTGCATTGTCAAGCCTCTTCCTATTTTCTTAATGCATGTTAATGCAACAGAGTCCTTTTACAGCCTCCGTTGTTCTTTTGCCTTTCCAAAATGTCAGCTGATTGAAAAGCTGTTTGAACTCTTTTAACTCTTTGGGCTTCATCTCCTTACATGAGGATCTCAGGCAAGCAAAACATTGCTGTCCCCTTTAAATCTCCCTCTCACTCTGAGATTTAGTTTTTTCTGATTTGTTGTTTTCTATATTCTTTTCTGCATTTAAATTTTTTTCTAGTTTATTCTTTTTCAGTGTTGTTAGAAAGTCAGCTTGGTTGTGAAGTGCTTCGCCTGTAGATTTTGAACAGTGCTATGTCACAGTGACTGGGATGTTACACAAGGAGACACACACACACATACACGTAAGACAGTGCTGAACAGTTTGGAGGGCCACTTGAGGGGTCCATCTGACTGAACTTGACAACAACATATTTATTAGTTTTCAGGCCTGATTCATCCAAAAAAATATGCATCTTGGTGATGATCGGACACTGACCAAAGAGAAGAAACAAGAGTACATAATGACGCTTTGGGTTTAAATGGCTGCACGGAGATGTTTTGATGCTCGATGCTCATATTACTGTTTGTTTAGCAGGTGTCATATTGCCGATATCTGAATTGCACGTTTCTGATTTATAGTAATGAGCCACAAAAATCAAATCCTGGTTTGTTTGTTGGTGATATATTTATATACATGACTTCTCACAGGAACCCGTTTAACTGAGGTTGAGATATTTCACTCAAAGGCTGCTCATGTCAAATTCACTGCAGTGCTGGAGGACAAGTCAATAGATCATCAGTCTCCTCTTGGCCTTGATAGATATTTGTGCCAAATTTCATGGCAATGCATTCAGTAGTTGTTGAGATATTTTACTGAAAGCTGCCATTCCGAGGCAAAAAAGCTTGGCTCAATTTCTCAAAACACATCGAGACATGGATTCAGCAAACTACATACAACACTATCTGTAGCTCCTCAGGCTGATCTGTAATTTATTTCTCTTGGAGTATAACACAGAGAAAAGAGAAGGGAAACAGCGTTTGTGTTAGTTAACCGGCATTCCTGAATATTTTCCTGATAGTTTTTTTAATGGTCTTTCCTGGGAGCTTTTGATAAAGCTGCACACAGTCAGTGAACAATGGTAAAGATGAGAAGACAAGCGGAAGGAAAGTTTATGATCATGTCCTTGTCTTTTGCTGTCACAACTCACTGAGCTCGTTCTGCTTCATGTTGTGTGAGTTTGGGGTTAGACAGAAATGCAATGGAGAAGTTGAGGCAGGAGCAGGCAGGAGTTAGTGCAGCTGTTGTGCTGAAGAGCAGACCTTTTTAAAACGCTAACTTTTTCATTGGGAGGCTGTGTTGTTGTCAATATAATATTAATTTATTCTTGCACATCAGTGAAGTTTATTTCACTCTGCTCTAGCTCGTGACATCAGCATGTTGTTTAATGTGATTAATGTGGGTTTGTGTTTTGTTTTGTCTTGTTTTGAGGGGTTATAGTTACAGTTATGATATCATATATACAATATATGATATGATATGATTTGTTCAAGTATTTGTTTTGTTTTCTTTTTAATAGGTTATGCATTTTCAAGTTAAATCCATTGATATGATGAACTGGCTAAAATAAAAAAGATTATTTGCAAAAAGGCAAACTCTATTAGCGCTGATCTCATTGAGTCAAATAACAGAGTAATTGACTGATTCCATGTTGATTGTCATCAACATGCGATCATTGGTTTGACAGAAATGGAATGTAGGAGTTACAAAATATGGTCATTTGCCCAAAAAATGTCAATCACAGCTACTTAATGGGTTGCTTCCGGATGTAACATACACAGGATCCCCTAATGTAATACATACAGTACAATCTTGATTTTTTTTTTTTTTTTTTTTGCTTTTGATCATGAAAATGCACACATTTAGTATTGAATGAGAAGAATCCTTTCAATGATGACGTTTCAAAAACTGAAGAAAACAGTGCCTCTGAGTGGGTTGTGAATTCCCTTGAATTCACGTAGAGTTAATCAACAAGACTCTGCTCACTGTCCTCAGTCCAGGTTCGTGGCACTGGAGCAATAGCCTGATACTGGAGATTGGGGTGAACTCTCCCACCTTACTTTTGACATTATGCATTTTGACAAAAAATACTTTGCCAGTTATGTTACAATCCAATTATGCAGCAAGTAATTGATTGATGAAAGGTCTGAAATCTGAGCTCCAGCAGGAAGTTTTATCAAAATGCTTCCTTTGCATCATCTCCAGCTTCACTCCAGCAGTGGTGGGCACAGCTAACCAAAAAGTTAGCTTCGATGACCGTTCTTCCGCTAACTGAAAAGTTAGCTTCTATAACGCTAAACTGATAAACTGCTAAAAGATTTAGCTGAAGCTAACAATAACAGCTAACCGCTAACTTTTATTATATGAGTGACTTGTAGACTCTGCCTATGGACTCAGTAAACTGACAAGTTAGCACTCAGGACTCCACTGACGAGCCTGCGAGTCAAATGCACACGTGCGACATATGTTGACGTCGCGCCATGACGCAAGCATGTATGCGAGTCGTTCGAATACCCCCAGAATCTTGAGTTCCAGGGCTTTCTAACAGTTTCTGAATCGATTCAATCGGACAAACGGATCAGGAGTTATATGCATTACAAAATCCATATTTTTTCAAAACAATTTTCGGAGTTTTTTAACTGCAGAGAAGAGACTTTTCATTACTTTGCACAGTAATGGAAGCAGGTATGAGAGGCGTTCAAGTATCCTCGGAAACTAGAGTTTCAGCTTCATGTTGACGTAGTCAGCCTACATTGGTTCCCACAGCTACCACTACGCTAATGTGTAAATTTAGCGGAAGGTAATTAGTCCGCTAATGTTTTTCAAAGTTAGCTGAACAGCTAATCCACTAATGGAAATGTTAGCTTCGCTAATTAGCGGTTAGCTGATTAGTGAACTGCGCCTGCCACCGCACTCCAGTGATCTAAAGAGGAAACTGTGAAATTCCTTCTTTAATCTATTACTTATTAATAAGCTCAAGGTTTAACTTTCCTCCCGTATTTGTCCACCACGTCAGGTATGATGCTCTCATCCTCCTCCACGGTCTCCGCCGCCATCTTCGTCGTACATGTTTGTGACAAATTGATAGTTTGTGGATGCTTTGATACAGTGGTGGCTGGTGGTGAAATTTGTTGGGTGGGCTAACAAATGCTTGCATAATACAGATTACATAGTTAACAGAGCTGCAAAAGCAGCATCACCGATACACAGTTACATCAATTACAGGTACACTATATTCTTTTAGTACTCTACATCAACTCTCTCTCTCTCTCTCTCTCTCTCTCTCTCTCTCTCTCTCTCTCTCTCTCTCTCTCTCTCTCTCTCTCTCTCTTTCTCTGTCACACGCACATATTTACGCACTACAGACGTATTCCAACCCAACTTCAACGACTGCCCACAGATAGCCTGCTGCAACTGTTTGGTAACTTGTAGTGCCAAACACGCCTTCAGTACAACAGATAACCTCAGCTAAAACAAGGCGTTACAGTGCTTTAACAGGTCAACATAGGCCTACCTTATTTGAAAAGAAGCTCACATCGACGCCTTTCTGGGATGCAAACAGGTTAATGACCATGTTGTTGAAGTCTGGTAATTTTTGGATGAAGTCCGTCTTGAAGTGCATTCAATCGGTCCAAATAATTGAATTATCCAAAGCAAATCGTCCACCTCGTTCATGCTAACGCCAACCATAGCTGAACTTTTTCTCCCTCCTTCCCAACTCTTCCCAAATAGTAGCCCCGCTGTGTTAAATCGCCGCTATGCTCAGTAAACCACGGGGGCGGGACATGACACCTCTCAATCACTTACAAGAACAAAATGAATGTATCTGCTGGGCCTGTAAAAAATCAGCCCATTTAGAGATATTCTATGTTTTCCTTTTGACTGATTGGTGCTGTTGCTACCTTTGGTTTTATCTAAACTAACAATATGTAAGTTATTTTTAAAAAATAATTTTCTTATCTTTTTTTGTATTAGCTGTCTTTTTGTGCTGGGAAGGCTGAGCCCTGCTAGCCCATTTATACCAGCCGTCCCTGCTATGATATCTATTTTACAGTTATTACCCTCAACATATTTTTAATTGGTCATTTCGTATCGGAATGACTGCCTCCCTTTGATTGCTCAAGTTATATTTTTTTCTAATATCATCTTATATTATGTATCATTTATGTATGAATTTTCTTGTTTTGTACATTTTGATTAGAAATTTAAGTAAATAAAGTAAGGGTTGGCTTCAAGGTGCTTGGTATGAACACCGAGGTGCTAGTTCATTGTATGCATATGTTGTATCCTTCTGGTGGTTAGAGATCCTTCAGATCAATAATGGAAATTTAACAAGAGATAACAGTGGTGTGAGCTGAGTTATACCAGAGAGCTGCAAACAACATGCACATACAAAGGATCTCCTTTTCTCTAAATGAAATCCAAAAAGCTTTGTGAAGATAATTTAAAATCTCTCCTGCTGAACCCACTTGTGCAGACTAAAATATTCAGTATCACCCACAGTGCAAACTGTTGTCCTGAGGGCTTTCGCAAAACATTTCATTTTTTTCCTCTTTTTCAGTTCTTTCAAGGGAGATACTAGATGTAGTTTGCAATTTTCCCACTCCTTAATATGTTTTTATTTTTCTTTGCCAGTACAACATTCCTCATAAGAAAAAAAAATTGCATTAGCAAAGACATTGTGCTCGTACAGCGTGCACCTCTTGCTTCACATGAGCTGCCACATAGTTTGGCTGATATATGAGGGAAATAATAGGTTTCGCAATCCTGCATTGTTTGCTTTCATGGGAGCGTTTGACTCTCCAGCCAATTAGTGTGCTCTTTGCCCATATGGACAGGTGTTCTGCTGCCCAGCTGAGGCATTTCATGTATCAGCACTTCTCTGAGACTTTCTTTCCTCACACCCTCCTGTCAGTTCTTTTCTTCGTGTCTAAATGAAGTATAAATTGCATACTTGCTGTGCAGTGTGTGCAGTGTCCTAGTGAATTTATGAATTGGGTCACAAACACTGAATTCTGTGTGGGGAAAAAAGAAAAAAGAAGAACACCAACAAAAACAAGCCCCTTCCTGTGTCTGCCTGAGTGGTGAGTTTCCTGCCATATGTCTCTTGTTTTTACTCTCACTGTTACCGCTGCGTGTTTCTCTACCAGAGCCAAGCAACCAAAAGAGTATATGTTGATACTCAGGTTACCCCAAGTTACCCATTCACTATTTTGTGCCATGTTCTGCATTCTTGTGTAAAAGTGCTGAGCAGAGTATACCTCAGCCTGAATTTGCCAGTGCGGAAAAAAAAAAAAATGTAGCCAGCAATTTAACATGGTGTCTTCCTTCAAGTGATAATTACTGCTTCGGTCAAGCACCGCAGAGATCTAGTGAACAAAGTTTCAAGACACAACTTCAATATAGGTATGTAAAAGATTGTAAGGAACTCAATCATGCATTCATCCATCCATTATTCTGTAATAACGGTGATGTAGGCAGAAATTAACACTGAAATGCATTACAAAACTTTATTAATGACAATCTCGAAACAGAGGACAAAAAAAAAACAAAGTTGAACTATCATCAGATTTATCCTCTGCATAGTTTTATCCAGCTTAGCACCACAGAAGCCAATTTCCAGCTGAAATTGGGCAAAATGAAGGGTTTCGTCTCAGCAGATCGTCACTCCATGTTATTTCCAAAACAGAAAGACATATACACACACGCAAACATTATTTAGAGTGACCAACAGACAAAATAAGTATGCCTTTTTACTGTGGTATTAAGCCAACACATGAGGGAAACACATATATTCACAAGGAGCAAAATGCAAAAGTTCCAGTGTATCAATCGCCTTTCTTCTACAACACAACACCCAATATATCAGCCCAATATAAGCCTTCTTGTCAAATTTTGGGCATTCAGTGGATTGATGTTCCACAAGCTATTCTTCTTCTAAGGTCAACGTCAAGGACATATGAAGGTTCCTGAGAGACGAGCGAGAGGCAGGTTTACGTGTTTAATGAAGCATTTTCTCCCATCATTCCTTCTGTTAGAAGTACAAAGTTGCCTCAGTACCTCGAGCTGTGAGGGTTTGTTTTGGCTGTAATTGTATCTGTCAGTTTGATTATTTCTGGACAACTTGAAGTTCTTACCTGACTTGTGTATGACTCTAAATACCCTAGAAACGTCACATGGAGTTTTATTAGACAGACATAGTTGGAGTGCTGCCTGCTTGTATAAATTTAAGTTTTGATAAAAACTTTGCTGGAATTTTTGTATTTGAGTTTGAAAAAGAGTGCCTGCTCCTACTGCGAACCCCCTACTTAGATTTGCTATTTTCTTTTATTTGGCAGCATCCTCATCCCTCCCTGCTGCTCAACCTGATGTTAAGGAACTTCATGCAAGATTGCCAACTTACTTTTTACCCAATAAATTCTGTGATTATGTTGTATCATGAACGTTTCTCCCACTGAGCTTGTAAGCACAAACACACCCAACCCGACAAGACTGATTAGCAGGTGTACATATATATGTATATATATATATATATATATATATATATATATATATATATATATATATATATATATATATATATATATATATATATATATATATATTTATATATATATATATGTACAGTGGCTGTTAACATGCAGCAGTCAAAGCTGTTCCACATCCACTGATTCATCTCCAGGTTGAGCTTTGGGGATCTCAGCTAAAAAGGTCTCCTGGTGGACTCTAATCAAACATTTAGAGGCACTGTCCTTCGCCCTTTGCTTGTTCTCTCCTCGTTCTTATTCTTCTCCATCTCCTCCTCCAGCTCGCCGTTCTCTTTCTCGTTGATCCATCGCTGCGTTCTTTCTCGGTCTTGACACTGATTAGAAGTGAACAGACAAATTAATCGGGGAGCACCACGTTGCCAGGTTTCTCTGACGGAGGACACCCACTGAATTTTTAGGGGAAATGAAACGTCATCTTCCATCAATGCTAAAGGGAGAGAGAGGGAGAGGGAGAGAGAGAGAGTCCATGTAGGGGAAAGCGTGCGAGGAAGTAGTGCAGGTCCTATGCATAATCACCTTATTATATCCCTGTGAATGGAATAGTGAATTGATCTGATTAGTTATTGGATGAGAGGAGAAGGCAGTGGGAGAGGCCTGGCATGCAGAGCAGCTCCGGGAAAAAGATTAGGTCAGAGCAGTGGAGAGAGGTACAAGAAGAGAGGAGGAGAGGAGGGATATACGCTTGAATGGAGGAGGTGGTGGAGAAAGAGGTGAGCAAGGTGTGAGTAAAAAGGAGACTTGATTTTTGAGCCAGTTGAAGTGCCTGACCAAACAATGTCACCAGAAGGTCGTCCTGATCGTAAGCTATTCCGAACAGATGTTTTATTGGATATCATAGAGTTTCTGATGTTAGAATGGATTATTTATGCAGATTTTAGGGGTTTATGCACACAAAATTGGTGCACACATAGTTTCAGTGTGATCCATTTGTTACTAATATCTGAACGCCATTTCCTACATATTGTTAAACTTCACTGGTGCTGATGCACACAGTGGCAGATTATCTGTTGATGCCCTGTGACTCAGTTATAATATTCTGAAACAATGAGTTAATTCCCTTTGTGTACAGAACCATCATAATCCAAAGTGCTTTTATTTTTTTAGTTTGGTTTATTGACACACTGTCACAATAACTACAGTGTCTCTGCAGTATTAATTTTTAACATTTTGTGTGTGAAATGTGTGTCTCTCATTTTTTGCTGTATTGAATCAAACTGTTTGGTGTTCACTGGATTTCATTTTGCCCTAAAAGAACCTTGAATTTGGAGAAGATTGCATTGCATATGATCACCTTCCCAACAAAGGTAATCTGATTGGAGTCTGTACTTTCTTTAGAGCAGTGGTCTCCAGCCTTAGAGAGACCTTTACTGCATGCTTTAGCTTTCTTCCTGCTGCTACACACCTGAATCTCTTGGTTATCCATCAGCAAGCACCCAACAAAACCCAGTAATGAGCCTCACTGCATAAGACATGGGCCAGAGTTGGAGACCCTCTTCAACATCACAATGATATATTCTTACTTGTGTGTTGGCCTTCAGATCTTTGCTCCTTGGTTGCGTGGCTCTTCTTTCAGTATTTGTCTTTTTTCATGAAGTAAGACTGAAAGGAAGAATACGTTTTCAAAAAATGACTCAAGAAACTTGATTTTACTTTATCTCTTGTCGGAGTTGGGGCTATTGATTACTCAGAGTTTAAGTGTCAGTAATATTGTGTTGCCCTGAACACTGTAGCACTGTGCAATCTAACTCTGATGAATGAACTCACACAATCTGCAGAATGCAAGCCATACAAGCTTAAGCACAACTCAGTGTTATTGCTACCAATTCCCAGTGGGAAGTTCCACTGTGTTGAGAGTAGCCTTGACGTGGTAATACCTGTATCATCAATTTATGCTTTTTACCTGCAGCTTTAAGATATGCCTGGTCACAGTGGAATTTTCAAATCCTGCAATTTAAAGGGCCGAACTTTGTCAGCATTTGAATTCTCTTTTCCACCATCAATAATTGAGTTTAAATGCATTGAGATACCTGTACCGTTAATATCTCTGTATAAATAAAATAAAATTAAATAAAAATTGAATTGGCTCCCCTAACACAGCCCGGGTTCAATGGCAAGGGCAAGAAAGTATGGTCTGTATGGGACACACTGAGGCCAAATGGCCTTGATGCTGAAAATAACAATACATAAATTGCAGACCTTGGGGGCAGAGCTGGATTTACCTGATGACTTCTGGCTCACCTCTCTCTTCCCCAGCCAGTGCAGTGTGGGCTGGTATGCTGCACTGTTCATGCAGCCAATCCTCCCCTTCTGGTACTGAGTTATTTGGCCAACATCATGTCTTCTGTCTCCTCTTCTATTCAGCTGAAATCCTCGAGCACATTCCCAGTAAGCAGAGGAAGGACAATGCATAACCATGGCCAGCTCCACATCTTGGTAATGTGCTCAAAGAACAATAATTAATTCTCAATATTCAATACCATAACTGTGGCATCTTTAGCTCAGTAAAAATCCTTTCTGTCTGTGATTTGTAGTTGAGCAGGATTACTGCTGCAACAACACATCATCAGTAGGGTAAAACTAACCTGTTTCTCAACGGTCTAATCCCAGCTCACGTTCCCTATTAGTGGGTGAACAATCCAACGTTTGGTGAAGTCTGCTTCACAATGATAGGAAGAGCCGACATCAAAGGATCAAAAAGTGACGTCGCTATGAACGCTTGGCCGTCACAAACCAGTTATCCCTGTGGTAATTTCTCTGACACCTCCTGCTTAAAACCCAAAAAGTCAGAGGGATTGTGAGGTCCCGCTTTCCGCTGTCTATATTCACAATGAAAGTTAAGATCAAGCAAGCTCCTCTATGTCTACCTCATATCCCATGGTGGTGTTCATCAGTCAGTTTTTGCTTGTCACTATGTGGAGTGCAGTGCCGACTGGTGGCGCCTGGGCTGGTGGCTGGCTAATGGAAACATGGAAAGGACCTTCTCAGGCAGCCTGAAGCAGCGTCTTGGGTTTCTGTGACTATCCATTATGCTTATCACGCCATGCGTCTGACAGGGATCTGCTCCTCACCATGAATGAAGTGTTTCACCCCAAGTCCAGCATTCTGACCATACACTCAGCTAAAAGATGGAGGCTGAGGAGTGTTGGAGCCACTGTCCAAGCTGCAGCATCCACAATCTAAGAATACATCAGGAAGACGGCCAGGAAGACCCAAAGGACAAACTAATAAGTGAACACCTCAGAAAGCTGAAATCCGATAAGAACAAGCAGCAGGTAACACAGAGAGACGAGTCAACACATGGCACCAGACAGCGCAAGGGACACTCATCATGTGTGATGCCTGTGACAGACTGGGGAACTCTCCACGGTGAACCTTCCCTTCACCCACGCTGTTTCTTTATATCTAATCTCTAAACACTGCCTGCACAAGATAACAGGTTTGAATTTGTTATTTTCTTGTTGAAGAGGATGTTAAATATGAGTCACCTGGTACCTGAATCTGTTCCATCAACCTAAGCACCAAGAAGATCTACGGTGGGAGCAGCAGCAAATCCAAGCTTTCACGTCAGATATAGCTATATCACCATATGGCCACTCTACATCAACAAGAACAGGCTCAACACATTAACCTGTCCTTATTTTACTGTGAAAACTCTGGATTCACCACAAAACAGACGGACACACACACACACACACACACACACACACACACACACACACACACACACACACACACACACACATACGCACACTAACCCAGTCAGCAATTCTCATGGAAGCACGGTAGTAGATCATAATTAGAGCCAATCAAAAAGAAGCAAACAGCCTGTTACTTCCTGCCAGCCAGGCAGTAAGTCCATCTGGCCAAATTTAGGCCCTCTGTGCTCCACTAACTCCCTCACAACAGCAAATAGATTGTCTTTATTTGTGGAGAATAGCTTGAATTCATGTCCGAGCATGTGCACGCACGCACGCACGCACGCACGCATACACACACACACACACACACACACACACACACACACACACACACACACACACACACACACCTATTTATTGTATTCATCTTTAATCACCTGCCTTCTTTTCCACCGTCTGAATAAAAAATTGTGCTTACTCAAACACAACTGAAACTAAATCAGATATTTTATTAAAAGAACTGACATTGAGCCATAGCAGGTGTTGATTCAATTCTTCCATCACTGCAACACGTTTTACCTCATCTCACCCTCAACTTCTTTGTTTTCGCTTAGATTTCCAGATTGTTTTTGTTTTCTTTCTCCCTGCTCCTCTCTGTTTGTCTGGCCTCCATTCTTTGCCCTCTGCTCTCCATCTCGTCTGTCCTACCTTCTGTGTTCCTCACCCTAAATAATTGCCTTTCTCACTGACTCATTGTCCACTCATTTATCTCCCCTCTCCCGATCTTTCTGATTACCGCTCTGCAAATCAAGTTTCTCCAGCTCTTTGTGTCCCCCAACAACTCATTGCTCCGTCTGTGTTGTTTTACGGCCTCCAGCATGTTGTCCTGTATATTCAGAGCCGATGTTGTACCTCCATTACCTGTTCACTTGTTTTATGTAGTGTACACACACACACACACACACACACACACACACACTCACACACACACACACCATTAACGTTACCTTTATCATTGTCCAAATTTACACTAAAGGGCAGATTTTTGTTTTTACTCCTGTTACTGATCATTTCACTTAGCCTGAAGTAACAGAATCCTGTCACACTTTACTTGAAGCACCCAGTATAACACATTATAATTAGTTATAAACACTCATAAATGATCACAATGCTTTATAACCCACTATACAGCATAGGCTTAAGGTTAGGGTTAGGTCCAGGCATTGTGATCATTTATGAGTGTTTATAACTTTAGCTACACGTGCTATAATGGCATTATAATGCTTTATAAATGTACTTAACAATGTGTTATACCGGGTGCTTCAAGTAAAGTGTTACCCAGAGTTCTTTAGACAGCAACTAAAACATGTTTAATTGTCATAAACATGAACATGAATTAGCTGGTAGCCACATTGCCTGTAAGCCACATTATCAACATAAACATCAGCTCATGCCTGAGAGAAAGCTACTGAAATGTAAATATGTTTTGTGTTGCTCTATTTGTAATTAGTGCATCAATTTGACAAATGAATATTTAAAAAAAATGATAATCCAGGTTATAGAGCCTTATTTTCCAAATAACTAACAATTGTTTGAGTTAATGTGTGAATCAGTCATGATGCTGCAGAACACAATGTGAGAAGGTCAGTTCGCTCGTCATGTTATACTACTATACCATTACTATTACAGTTGTATCAGTAAACAGGATTCAAGGTAGGATTCAAAGTAATGAGAGAGTTAGTCGACTAGCTATGACTATCAATTTTCTGTTTGCAATAATTAGTAAAGTAACCCCACTTTTCAAAAAAGAGGTAGTAATTTCAGTTACTCATTAAAATATCGTAACCTGTCCAACACAATTGATCACTATATGTATTCCCACAGCAATCACATTTATATCAGAATAGCTGTCAGGTCCATTTCACAGAGGAGTTCAAATGAATAAATGTGCACGTGTACATTGCTTAGCTTTCAAAATGACAACTTTTGGGTTGAACTTTGGTTGATACAAAGCAAACCATTTTTCCAGTCCTCCTATGATGTGTATGTTTTTTAACACTACATTGGTATAAATCTCTCTTGTAAGGAGGAGATACACCTTAGCATAGAAACACTAGGTTTCCCTGGGTTTAACCTCAAGGGAGAGAGAATTACTCAGAAAATTAGGCACCAATGAAATGAAAGGTGATCTCAGGTCATTTAAAAAATGTTTTGGAACTTTTACCAAAACCCTTAAAATCCATCTTTATCCTCTGATTTTCAGGCCACCTCTTACAAGTCTAAATTTTCATGAAAAGTGTCTAAATTTGAAATCAGTTCTCTTGTAACCTATCATTGTTTAACATAACCAGCAATTACCGTACAATAACAGTGGTGCACATTTCTCCTGTTTGCAGACAGTTTATGAAAGCATTTTTTTCAGTTCATTATTTAAAAAAAAGCATATGCTTCCTATTAGCAGATATCTTTCTGTAACTTACTCAAGTTGATGAAATATTTTTTTTCTTTTTGTTTTTTCATTTAAAACACTGCCTTTTCATCTGTTTAGATTTAGGCTTATTTTTGGATACAACTTCTCCAATCTTCACCCTTTCACATGGTGCCATTATGGGGCTGTTGGATGACATAACCCAAAAATGTGTGGTGGTCAATTTGTGCCCCTCCCACTGTTTGTATGAACCTCAAATCTTCCAATATTTGTTAGGCAGTGGAGGGTGTCTTCATAAGCATCTGCTGCCATTTTGTGTTTTCCACGCTTTGTAAAATACACCACTAAATGGTCACATTCCTTTCCCTGGAAAAAAAAAAAAGAAACTAATGAAAAAAGTGATAAATAAAAAGCAATCAGCAAATCACTGTGTATTCACACTCCCTAACAGTAGGTGGTGGCAGTGCCTTTTAGTGTGAGACTGTTTTTTTTCCCCCCCAGACCCTCTGAGTTTGTTTACATCTGTTAACTGAGCATTTTATTGGGGACGAAAACATCAGAGTGCTTTGTGCAGCCGGGAGGTTACAGGTGAATGGCTAAAGCTGTTAAAAGGTAAGCGGCACTTCAGCCAACGCTTTGAATTTGTGAAATTTGTGTGTAAAAACACTGTTGACTGTGGAGTCTGTTTGAAAAGGCTGAAGTCAGTGAAGTGAGGATTTTGGTTGCACATCCACATGCAGTTTAATTACATAATTAAATGTAAAAGGAAGCATTTTAAAGATTTTATGTATGGTTTGGATTTCATTTTGTCAATGAGGATTGACAGTGGGTCCTAAAACCAGAACACTTGAGACTGGTGTAGATGTTAACGCCTCTGGAATTGGTTTTCTAAGAAGTACATACATAGATCAAGTTTGAGGATGTCTTGATAGTGAAAACTGACAAAAGAAAAAAAAAAATCTTGAGTTGCACTTTGAATAGTCTGAGATTTTAATAACACCCATTTCTAAGAATTTAGCTTTTTAAGGATTGAATGGTTTTGACCATGGAAAAACCCAATAGCCTTCAACTGTGGATCTATTATGTTAACTATGCCATCATGGTCTTGGACCGCAGGGTGAGAAACCTCCCTCAGCTCCCTCCATCAGGTCACCTTTCTTACCCTACCTTTCTCTTATTGCTGCAGTATTTCAGACTTTCTTTAGAAGCGTCTGCTCCGGTATCTTCAGAAGTTGAACCACCTTACAAGAAACATTTCTCCTCCACTGAGAGCTCCACAGTGGCATCATTAAAAAGCGACAGCAAAGACAGGCCACCAACAACGCCGAACTCCTCTGAGGACAATAAAGGAATCGTCAGTTTGTAATACCGGCTAAATCCGCCCCTGCTGGCTCTCCGAGCTCCTTCAGATGTTGAAGCATTTCGTACGTGCTGTTTGAGAGTGTCTCCATTTCTTGGATTAGCTTAAGTTTCAGGCACCACTGATGTTGTTGAACCCAGGAAGGCTTCCTAAAGAATACAGACGAGTCAACAGTTCAATGGCTTCAGTCGAAAGAAATACAAACAAAAACAGGTTGAAAGTTAAAGAATGTACGTTAACCCTGGTGCTACTTTAAAAACTTTCAACCAAGTTATTTTACGTGGCACAGACGTCACAGGACACAGATGTTTGTTCAAGTGTCTTCTTCATTGGTTGAGAGTCTTCATCGTCATACTGAGACCTTTCAGCCCCATTCAGCTTGTGTTTTGTGTGCTGGATAACAAAGAATACATTTAAATGTGGTTTAGATTAGTTGTATATCATTAGCACAATAAATGAAAGTTGAGAAAGCTCATATAGGATTTGTCATTGTGTTATTATATCCCAACTCCACAAAATATCCAATATTTGAATCAAAGAAGACCTAGTGAAAACTACAGTTTTTGATCAAATGACTTCATTCATCTGTGATCATGCAAATATTGGCCTAATTTCCAAGTCAGCAGCAATCAAAGCAACTGTCCTTCCTTTTAAACGATTTTCCTCTGGTAACGCTCAACTGAACAAAACTCTCTTTTTTCATTAAAAACACATTTTGACAAGAACCTTCAATCACTGCCAAAAACTTGCAAGACGATCTGAACCACTTTCTGCACCTATTTCATGAAACATGAACTCTACTTAGAATAATTCACTGAAATGATACAGACCGTCACACTGAGGCAACATTTTCAGGATGTTTTGATACATGCTGTCTCGACACACGAGACTTGTTACCTATCCAGAATATCTCCCTCACTCTGCTACCTAATCCTCTGAAATAACGGTAGACACACCCACTGTCACCATCATTCAAAACCAGGAACCTTCAGGTTCTAGCAAATGACCTCTTGCGATTTTGTTTTGTACACCTTCCAAATAGACGCCATGTGGCCACAGTTCCCCTCCACCACCCGACTGCACATCCTCCGAAAATATGAACAGGGAGACATTTGAGATCAAAGAAATATGGACAATGTTTTGCTTCATTCCCTCCACCCCTCCGATGAAAAGCAGTAATCAAAAGTGTTAATCGGGGTCAGGAGGCTTGGCTTAGACCTTGTTGCCTAAAGGAAATATAAAGAAAACCTACTCCATCTTATCGGGTCGTCTCCTCATCCATCACATTTGCACACGCCTCTCTAAATTCTCCATAAAGTTTTCTCCTTGTTTGTGTTCAATGAGCCACAATCTCATACATCACAGCTGGCAAGGTGACTGAGCTGCAGTCTGGGTCATGAACGATCACACTGAATCAGCACACAGACCCGAAGAAGAACAAGACAGATGTTAAAACTACTGAACTCACATCAGACGCAGCAAACATTTCTGTTTTTCACAGCTTTATTTCAAACATCTTTTTGTCTCTGCTTTCTATCAATGATAATAATAGTGAAATCTAAATAGAAACAGATGAAGGAGGATGTAAGTATGTTGCATTAGGAGGTCAGATATAGTATATAGTATGCTGTACGGATAGAGTAAGATATGATAACGTGTGTTATGTTCCGTTCACAAACTAAAAGGATATCTGACTTGACGGTGGAAAATTAGGGAAAAAAGAGTAAGTAAAAAACACTGTAAAGGTTAAAATTGATTCTGGCATCAAGAAGTCCATTTAATCAACCTCTTTAAGCAATACAACAGGGTTGTGCAGACTCCTTGCTCGATACAGCTCATTAATATTGTCCCAAAACTTTACTCATTCATCAAAGGCTTTGTGGAAGTCAAATTCTTTTTAACAAAGCTCACCACTGTCTGTCTGCCATAGCAGTGTGTGTGTGTGTGTGTGTGTGTGTGTGTGTGTGTGTGTGTGTGTGTGTGTGTGTGTGTCTGCGTGCGTGCGTGCGTGCGTGCAAAGAGCAAGTCCGTACTTCATCACGAGCTTGGAACTCTGCAGTAGACAGACAGAAATTAGCATCCCGTCTGTGGATTCTTTGGTGAAGCCCGGGAGGCAGAACTCAGCGGACAGTCATCTGAAGTCGGCGTGTTGGGCGAGTGTAAAGGATTACTACTGTGGCAAGTTTTACCACGGCCATTTTAATCTTCATTAAAACACAAATTGGATGAAGAAATAAATTTGTCTTTCTGTTCCTGTGATTTGAAAGCGAAGTGCAAAGCGTGTCTGTTTGTGCATCGCTGTGACGATGTGAATGTGTGTGTGAGCACGTTTTCTAGAAAGAGACAGTTTGAACACTCGCCGGTGACTCATGAATAAAGATTTGCTTGGAGTGCAGCAGCTGCTGTTCACATGCTCTGCTGTCAGATTGGTTTTTAGCTCTCTAATTATAATCCATTTGAACACCACTCCTTACATTTCAATTGCTTTCATTCGATCATGTCTCTGGATTTTGACGGGTTAAAAGCTGTTTTGGTAAGACAGGACTGATTTCCAGGGAATTTTTGTATTTTCTCCTTTTGCCTGTCTTTGCCTATCTTATTATAAACTGTTCAGAAATCTAGGATTTGAAAAACCTACTGTCTGACAGCATGCTAATGAAACGGCGGAATGTTTTGATAGATTAGCCCAGTTTATGTAGATCTAGGCTATGGCTAGAGAAAAACAGTTTTCAAGGTTCCTCTGGAGGACAGAACAAAAACAAGGGAAAATGTGTTGAGTCCCGGGAGGATTGCATTAAAGCATGAAAAAAACAAAAACAAAACATATACACATACACATGTTCTTTTTTATTAATTATTTCAGGTGTAATAATCAACTGTTCAGCACTTTTCTATAACAACACCAAGTTAGAACTGCTTCAGCTTTTGTTCTTTGATTTTGTGAACTTGCACATTTTTGGCTTGCATGGTGTTTTTTTTTTTTCCTGAAAGCACATCTCTTCGTTTACCACTCCACCCCCACAGGGGACATGAATTTTATATAATTACAACTGATGCGAGTGACTGAGATAAAGAGCGCGCTGTAGAGTGTGACTCCTCAGCACAATTTGACAAGTTTGTATTTTCTGTCCTAGTTCAGCATGATGTGTGCAAACTTAGCATGAATATTTTAGATGTGACACCCAGCCTTACAAGTCGCAGCGTACCCCAGTCATTGGAAGTTGTCATTGTGATTGTGGTAAAACAAGGGATTGACATCTCATCTCCTCCATCTGAGAAAAAGCGTGATCAACTGTCTTGACTACTTTTTTAATGGCAAAGACCGTCACAGTTTGCTGAGAGTAGGTCATGGAGCTGGATGGAGAACCCAGCTGCTGCATCAGGTTAGACTGAAAAAAAGAACATCTTTATCATAATATCAAACACAGAAAGACACTAGGACTTATCATAGCAAGACAAGTCCATAAACTCAAAGTAACTACTAAAGAGCACAAATTGAAAAGGGCAAACCAAACCTGGCGCCAACAAGTATCATCAGTTTTCAGTCGTCCCATCAAGGAAACAAGTAGCAAAATATAAAAACATGAAGATAAATAAAAAACTGGGCTGAATGGTGAAACGGTAATTAGCATTTTTGCCACATGGCAAGAAGATTGTGAGTTCACATGACGGCCGGGCTTTTCTGGGTGGAGTTTGCATGTTCTCCGTTTTCCTTCCACGGTCCAAAAATACACCTGCCAGTTTAACTGTTACCCTGAACTGTTAGCTGGGAGCAGCACCAGCACCCTTTCACCCTGAACAGGATTTAAAAAAAAAAAAGATGGATAGATTAAAATAATGCAAACAAACAATAGCAAGCAAAGCAAAAACAACCTGACATCAAGAGAAGATAAAAAGTCTGATTCAGTTTCGAGACTTTGTCACGTCTAAATAAAGACATTTAGTTAGTTTCAGGGAAAACTAGGAGTTATTGGTAAATAAATAAATGTCGCTGAGGTGTTTTACAAGAGAAATCACCAACCAACCTTAACCAAGTGACAGACATCAAAAGAAAAAACCAAAATAAAACCATACAATGCTTTCCACAATCCACTTCCAATCCACATCCAATTCCACTTTTATAGATAGAACTTGCGTAGACATTTTAAACAAATGTAACACACATATTCACACACATTCCACAAACTATTGTCACTTTCATGTTTGTCACACAAATAAACAGGCTTTATAACTGTGTTCAAAGTATTATTACAAAACAGATATAATCCACCAAGCTGTGTTTTGTATATGAGGGTAAATATGGGTTTTCTTTATCAAATAGAAGTGAATGCAATATTTGAATCACAATTTGAAGGAAAACTCAGAAAAACAAATCTGTATGTTTATTTTATGTCCTCTTAAAAATGAAGGAGCTCAGGAGTCTACAAGAAACTTTTAGGTTCATTATTGATTCATTACAGTGAAAGGAGTCAGTTGAGGTGGTCTGGACACCTGATGTCTATTGAACACCACATGGCAGATGCTCCAGACATGTTCAGATGACGCAACGGAATGAACTCTTCTCGGGCTTCAGCTCTGAGTTTGTAGCCATGAAGCAGTCAAACTGAGGAGAGTACACCGATAGCTTAATTTTCGAGTTAGATTTCAGTTGCAGTGTTAATGTTGAATTATAAAGTGCTAGATGGAGAGTAAGTCACAGACATAACCCAAACAAAAACTGTTGCTTGAATTTGTCAAGTAGTACTGTATTTCAGTATTTCAATGTTTTTATATTTACATTGTGCCACTGAGCAAATAATAACAGTTGCAAGTATTTCTGTTTACATTATTTATTATTGTTCATTTGTCATCTACTTATTTGTTATTTGTTATTGTTACCTGCATGCACAAGGATTAGTATATCTGAGAGTTTTTCTTTATTCTATCATTAACATCTCTTTTTATCTTTGAAATCTATTACTGATAATAAATGTTCATTTCTGAAAAATTCCCTCCTCTAAAACATTTTTTATAGTTTCTCATTAAACACTTGAGTAATCATCAGACAGAACAAAAGCAAACCATTATTGATCAAAAGGCTCAAAAACTTTTTGCTCTTCTCATCGTTGGTGCAACTTTGTTTCATCTTGCCAACTTGGGTTATCTTTAATTTAAATGGAAATGAGACACTGGTCCTTATAGATCGAGGATCAGGTACCTGATCACTGCTGCATCAGCCTCTGCTCGCATTATGTGTGTGTGTGTGTGTGTGTGTGTGTGTGTGTGTGTGTGTGTGTGTGTGTGTGTGTGTGCATGCGTGTTGGTGTGTGGGTGGGTGTTTATAAATCTTGGGGTGGGTTGTATGTGTGGTTATAGCATGTAAGGACATGTAAGATATTTTTCTCATCACTGTTTAAAGTTAGATTTATGGTCAGCTTCATATAATTGTATTAAGAGGAATTTATAAAACCTCTAATAAGGTCACACCATTTATTTAGTGCATCGCCGAGGTTTGGTTTGTGCACAGGGCTCATTATTGAATTAACAGCTCGGTCTGCTGTAGCAATAGAGAGACAGTGTCCTACATGTGACGAGGACAGGATGAGGAGGTGCAGTGGGGTCGTCACAGCGTTTAGGACTGTTTTATTATTTCATGCCCAAATCTGAACTTATTCACCAGATTTCCTGCTCCTTTAGTTTTTTAGTTTCAGCATATCTTCTGTCTTAATGGTGTCTTTTTACTGTTATGTGTCTTTGCAGTACCTTTCCAGTCAGGCCCCCCATCACTTCACTTCATCTATGTCTCATTCTCATTTATTTTATTTATTTATTTATTTATTTTGTTTGTTTGCTTGTCTTTTTTTGCTGTGTGTGGTCCCAACTGTGATTTTTCAGCCTATTACCTGTTTTTCCTTTCATTTTATGTTGTTGTCCCCTTGCTTCCCTTCTTGTGAACCTGTTTGTTATCGCTCATACTTAGTTTTTGTTCGTCTTGACTCTTTTCCTCACTGCTGACATGTGTGTTTCTGTCTTTTCATTTCAGTTTGGCTTTGTTGCATCACATGATAAAAAAAAACAAAGTTCAATGAGGAAATGTTGTATGTCCACATTCTGTCTTTACCACGGCCATGAAGACTCCTGTCTCTCAATCCTCCATTTCATTCCAGCGTACTCTCACATTCAAAACTTCCCCTTTTGTCGTCCATGTTTCCTTAGAATTATCTGTCTTCCCTCTCTGTATGTAGCAAATCCCCTCTGCTCTGTGAAATTTACATGTCAGCCGCCCCACTACTCCACATTACCACCGCCTGACCAGCTAGAGAGCTGCAGGTTAATCCCACATATGCTTCTCTTCAGCACGATTGTTGGTTGTCTTCCTGATGCTGCTTTCCTCTCACGGAGTCTGAACTGAACTCAATACTGTTAAATATTAACCTGTTATTCCAGTTGTTCCTTCCTCCATGTGATCCGTCCGTTCAGTTTCTTTTTTAAACTTTACGATGTTTGTAACTGTGTGCGTCATGTTATTTCCACTCTGGGTTTGATGTTCAAGTTCAAAGCATCCCTAACCCAGACAGAAATACAACCGAAGATCAATGCTTATCAAGACTTGCGAATTTGGTTAATTTTTGTCAAACAGATTCTGCGATGCATGAGCTGCTATACTTGTTTGTTGCGAATATATTTGCTTTGTGTTTTGTTTGCCAGTGCAGCCATGTGGGATGTCTAAGTGGAAAACAGTAGAGCCAGTAGATCCCCTTTGCCAAAAATTGCTAAGTGTGCAGGTGTGTGTGTGGGTGACAATTTTGGCCTCGATGTATTCATCCGTGTGAAGAGTTATTCAAGCGACCGTATTCGTCCTTACAACATCACTAAACACGTTTTTGTCCCAGGCTGCTGCTCCGTCCCCTCATTCCACCTTATCTCTTTATGAAAGTCCAGATAAACCAAATTACTGTCTGATATTCAGCACCCTCTCATTTACCGCCAAATTCAAGATGAACTGTTTTCAATAAATGATGCTGTCTCTTATTACTTCATGAGCGAACGTGATGTTTTTCTCATGGAGGTATCACCGATATTAACAGATTGCAGTACATCTGTTCGGGAGAACACTCCCATTTTCTCCCAGGTGGAGCTGGAGGTATAATAAACACAGATGGAGTTTTCCTGCCACGGGGAGCACCTAGAGAGAAACATGGTCGCTCAGAAGAGGAACATGGTGAAAAACAATTGGTAGAGACTTACAGAATGTTGACCTGAAGGCGGTTTGGTGCTGTGGACACAACAGTGTTTCACTGTTTCTACAAAACCTTTCACAGTGTGTCCTTCTCCATCAGTATACACTTTATATTATCTGATGTTTGCAGAACATGAAGTACCACTGATAAGAGCAACAAAATTACAAATGCGATCCTCTGAACAGCACTAAACCATTCACTTTTGATGATTTGGTTGAGGCAGGTTTTCTGGGAACAAATTAAAAGGCCTAATACTGAATCAAATGGATTATATAACTGAAAAAAGCTGCTGGCTTGAAGTGGCCATTCCTTTACATAAAACAGCTTTCACAGTGGCGATTATCAGGATGCTTGCAAACAGTAGAGCATTCAAAGACACTTGCCGTCAATAATATAATGTGCGCCCAAGCTGCGTAGGATGTGTGAGAAACCTTTTGAAGAGCGATTCAAGTGACCTTTTTTGTTATTTATTTTTACTTTGAATGAAACATACTGCTGTGGGAATACATCAGACACATTTTATTTCCCATTTGTAGCCTCAGCTCTGCGGTCATTTGACAGCAGCCACTTTAAATTCAGTCATTATTGACATGTAGTTTACTTTAGTCCTCTAGCATGGGGGGGGGGGGGGGGGGGGGTAATGCAACTGGAAAAAGTGAATTAATGAAAATCACAGAAACAAACAAGCTATGTGCTGCTAATGTAACCAAATGATAGGCTTTTCTTTGTTTTTCTCAGTTACCCCCCACTATGATCTCTCTACTTCCCTGAGTGAGTGCACTCTGGTAACACTGGAGTGCCACAGCAAAGCAGCTGAGGATGCAAATCATCCACTTTAAATTCCTGTTTTCAGCAACATGTTTCAAATAAATAGGATTTCTCTCTGGAATTAGGCTCTACATGAAGAAATTGGCCATGTGCTTACTATAACTTTGATTATACTATAAAGCCACCATTTATACATTATTAACTATATCTTGTTTTCTGTCTCTGTTAAACTCATCTTCATTTGACCAAAAAGCTACATAAATAAATAAGTGGAGCCATTGTGTGAAGTGTGAATAGTTTACCCTTAACACTTTACGACATGTGGTTTCATTAAAGCATTCATACAAACTGTACAGTACTTTGCATTTTACACTCCAAAATTTAGACATTTCCAGCATTTTTCACAGTGAGGTCAGTAGCTACATTTAGATCACTCCAAAGAAAAATGTCAAACAACTGTGCTTATCACTGTTCCAAACAGTTATGCTCAGAGAGAGATTGACTTTGATAATTATTTTATTAAATGTTGTTCTTACATTAGACTTGTGCCATTCTTGACCTGTGACTCATGCTGTATAAAGCACTTCAAGGCTGCTGAAGCCAACAAAATGTGCCGTAAGTGAATAATGTATTGCATAATGCTGATTTCTCACATGAGATACATTCTGTCTCCAGCATGCAGATAAAAAATGCAAAGCCTCTTCCTTCAAACTTCCCAAGCCTAACCGCCGTATGTCTGCTTAACCCCTTCAGGCAGTGGGCTCTTTTTGGGTTTCATTGACTTCTTCCATATCTTCCCCACAGCTCTGACTGCCCCTCTTTAGTGTCACTGTCCAGCCTCGTATGAGCATGGTTCTGTGCTCAGAGCCCTACGTGAGCCCAAATACCAGTGAGGATAAAGTGGGGCAAGCTGTGTGCTATATATTCAAGTGGTTGAGGAATGACATGAAATCTGGTTGTTTTAGTCATAATTTTGTGAAAATATCTTTTTTCCAATCGTATTTATGTTTCTTATTGAGAGCCAAGCTTCAGCTTAGTAAATTCTCAGTTTGTTCCTGTTTTTTCCCATAAATTCTCCATAGATTCTCATTGAAAGTTTCCAAAATTCACTGATTTTTGCAACCCTAGTCATCATAAAATCCAAAATGCCAGATGATGTGCTGCCCTTAACCAGATGAATGTCACAGATCACGACTGAACCCAAAAGCAGACTCATACTCAGGAATATAAGCTCAGTTCAAGATTCACAGACCATTCAAAGGTATTCAGAGGCAATCCAAGTGGTAAGTCCATAAACACGAGCAAAGTCCAAAAAGCATAAAGTCACGAGGAAAAAGAAAGAGAACAGCAGGATGTCCAGACACGAGATGAACTGGCAGCTGACATGAGGGTTTATAGACACTGGGAAGGGGAAGACAGGTGAACCACATATAAGAGAATCACACACACAGAGTAGAGGGCAGACAGGAAGGATATGCAGAGACGGAGACAAGACAGGTGAGTACAAAAAAAAAAAACACACACACAAAAAAAAAAACAAAGAAAAACAAAAAGAAAGGCTGAAAAAGGTCAGACACAGAGACCTAACAACATCTAGCTTCACTTCAGCCAGTTTCATGCTGCATATTCTTGACCATACCGCGTGTCTCTATGGGCCATACATAAAATTGGGCTGCCAAAGATACGAATGTGAATATATTCTGAATTATGTCAATCAGTGCCCACTTTATTTTGTTAAATCACTAAAATTCCTGGTTTGTATTTGGGAAGGATTTGTAACTTTCACTCCTGTTCTGACTGAAGATTTGGTTGTCTTCCCCATTTTTAGCATCGTCTCCTGAAGTCGATGCTAACGTCACAGTAAAGAAGACCACTAGATGGTGCTGGAACTTGACTCTTTTAGCTACACAAAGGTCAATAATGCCTGAAAACCACAATTTAGCTGACTTGACGTCACTTGAATGCAATGAGATTTTTGGGGGAGGATGCAACACTTTGAACTCTAAAGGCTTGTTCTTGCTGTAGGCATGAAATGTTACTTTCACAGTCCCCGAGTTATGAAGCATCACTTGTCTGCCATGGACAAGTGTGAGGCTCTCTTTGCACAGGCAAATTAAATTAATCAATAACAGCTAATAACAGCTTTGGTGTTGGAGCTGCCATAATCAATATGTTACTTCAAGGAGCAAACATTTTAATGCGAGGGTGCTTTTATAGAAAAAGTAGAGCTAGTAGGGCTGCTAAGTGTCGACTTCACAAATTGGCCTTCAGACACATGTAATCAACAATGATCAGGATAATAGAGCTTCTGTATCCGACAACACTCCCACAGTCATACTATCACATTTGCTTGCTCATGGACAATATTGCATTCCTCCAACACCACCACACTCATCAGCCCCCGTAGCTTTGGTCTATAAATAACACCTCTCTGTCTGCACATGCCATTCTGTGGTAGCACCACAGTAAGTAAGTGACTAACTGTGAATGAAGTACTTGATCTAAATTTGGATCGCGGCCCTGAGGAGGGTGAAAATATCGAACCTGAGGAAGAAGTGCTGGAAGCCTGCACTGCAAGATGGGAACCTGCTGAAATGCTGAATATGATCCAGACTGAATAATCAACAGATGAGGAGGATCAAGTTAGTACAATGCTATCATACAATGTGATACCTGGGTAGAGCTTAAAAGAGCATGCTAGCAAAATGCAGAAATACACTTTCCCCTTATGCCCTTGTCTGAACAAATGATGGTGAGACAAAGCAAAATTTCACATAAATGTAAAGGTAAAAATGTCTAACCTTGAAAGAGGAAACTGACAAGCTAAGATAAGAACATAACTAGATTTTAGATCACATCAAGGGCATCAGAAAAGTATGAACAGCATTTTCATGTAGACAGTATTTGCAGTGATCAGACCTGAGAATGAAATACTCAAATATAGTATTGGCACAAACATTTAGATGAGATGAATTAAATAACAGTACATGTCAGGCCAGATAGGCACTGCATTGTATTGTATTGTATTGTATTCTATTCCACACACACACACACACACACTCAGACAAAAAGGTAAATGAGGCTTGATGTAGGTCTATCCTCAATGTGATATGAGGAGCACAGAGGAGAAGTAAGGAGGCAGAAGGGAGACAATAAAGAAACAACAAACAAGAAAAGACATCAGTTACAAAATATGAAACACTGACAGAAGAGACAGTAATGAGCAATAATTCAGGGATTAACTTCAGGGGCGAGAGACATTTCGTGTGTGCTCATTCTGAAAGGCGTGGACTCTTCCACCAGGTCACAATGCAGAGATGGATGAATGGCAGGTGTGCTGGTATTCACCGCGCTTCAAGAGGGAAGCGACATCTCCCTGAGGCAGCAGAGGCGAAGCTGGCTGCATCGTTAAAGACAGTGGCAGAGAGGGGGCTCCCTCTCACCAAGCAAAGTCAGCTGGCCCTCTAGTAGCCATCACAAAGCCAGACTGTGGGCTTTGGAATAAAAAAAGAAAGAACAGACTGTTCAATCAGGACTATTCTGGATCTATAAACATATAAAGTGCGATCCAGAGTTTGGAATGTCCAGTGGTCCGAGTTTGAGAACTTGTTCTGCATGCTTGGCACTGAGGGCTTTCAGTCTCATCTCTTCAACTGCAATCAAAGTTTGAGGTTGTGTGCTGCCTCTGTTTCTGTTTTTCCTGTTTTCTGCTTAATCAGTCTGAGTGTGTGTGTGATCGTCCGACCATGATGGATGGATGACCTCTCCAGAGCACACACTCAGTTTTACACCTATATGGGCAATCTGTGACTGTGAGAGGAAACGAGAACACCTGGAGAAAACCCATGGATACATTGGGAGAACATGCTAACTCTACACAGAAAAATCCACACACACACACGCATGCACGCACACACACACACACACACAAAGCTTTAATTTTTTTTCTTTGAAAACTTTCACTGAGTTGAAAGATGAGCAAGAAGAAAGTGTGGCGAGCAGGGGGCCACTTTATGGAGATTCCCTGCGTGTTACTAGAGTCTTAACAGGTTGGGGTTTAGGGTTGTGCAGTTGATATTGATGATGGCGCAAATGCCAGCCGTCTCCAGGAGCCCCCTTCAAGGCACAACGCGGTGACAGCAAGGGAGATGTGTCACATTTTTCATTGTTGTAGGGAAGTCTGTGAGTGTCATCATATTGTCACAAACAGTCATGCAATGTCAGTCCTTTCTGGGGAGCCCTTTCAACTCGGGGGCCCTAGGCAAATGCCTGCCTCACCTACCCTGTTGCAATGCCTCTGCTTGACTTGAGAGGAGCTAACACACTTTGCACTAACAGCACAGCAATAATCACTGAGCATCACCTCAAAAAGGCATGTTTGGAGTTATTATTTCCTTTAGGCACATAGTAGGACAGTGGTGTTCAAAAATGCATCCACTGTAGGACATTTTATTCTTGAAATTATGTGTAATCTGTCATTTTCAATGCTCAATGTTCAATGCTTTTTTAAGATTCAAAAAATAAATTAATGGCACAACATGGTGTCTTGAAAGTCCTTTAATCACATTTGGGTTCTGAAATGTGTAATTTTCAAGTCTTGCTTGTTGAGTGGGCTGTAAAGGGTTAAGGAGCAAAGGGTCAAATCACTTCTGCTTTAAAAGTGGCAGGCTGAAAATTACTGCCACAATGAGCATTTCACTGAGGCGGGCTTTAACGGGACTTTATGAGGGCTGCAGCCGGGTTCCCCTCAGGGATCCAGGACGGTGCGGAGGTCGATGCTCCGGCTCCCTCTGTCCCCTCCCATCGGCGTCCCCTGCCGCGGCCACACCTGCATTAAACGGGGGAAGTCCGTCCGGCGGAGAGGCAGAGACGCCGAGCAGCGCAGCGCAGCGAGCGGATCCCGGTCGCCCGCAGCTCCCGCATATCGCGTCGCTCCGGATCGCCTGGTCCAGAAAGGAGGTGGCGGACGGTATGCGCCGGCCGGCGGACACGAGACTTTATGACCGCGCGCACAGGCTGGTGATCATCACCGCGGCTGGAAACGAGGCGCACGAGCGCGGTGCGGAATAGAGGGAGAGCGACGCACAGGTAAGAAGACAGGCTGGTCCTGAAGGAGAGCCGCTCCGGGCAGGAGTTCCTATCCATTCCAACTTCCTCAAGATCACACAGCTTTCTCACTTCTTTATGTCATGTTTATTCTCATCACATTTAACTCATTTCTGAGTAATTTTGAGTTATTTATCCACGATCCCTTATTTCCCAGACAAAATAATTATGTAAAATAGTGTTAAAAGAAATAACAGCTAATGTCACCATTCCTCTGCTCATTTCTGACGGGTGTACTTCATGATCTGCAGGATGACTTCGTGCTGAACTTGACACTTGACGCCCCTTTTATAAATGTCTCCTGTTCAGCATTGTCAAAACTTAAGACATGTCGATCAGCCTAAACACTGGGTTCACCCATCAGCATCTTTCTTTGTTATTAGATATTTAACTTTTGATAACCTGTTTCCATATTTTCAATAAAAGTTGTTTTTGTAACTCTATGATCTTCAAAGTCATCCAAACTGCTGAAATGAAAGGCAACTATTGTTTGTTATGACTGAAAAAGCCCCACTGCAATAAATATTAATAGATTTTTCAAACACAAAAGCCTTCTCATTCGCTCACTCAGCATTTGCTGTGTCACCTGTGAGCAAGTGATAAATTATGAAAATACAATAACTGATAGGGCAGTAGATTAAGAGTCACAGGGTTCACATTAACATATCTGTCCATATTCATTTTACCAAGTACTTTGAATAGAAAATGCATTTCTGAGTTGTCTGCTCTGAAGCACTGTAATGTTTATGAGTACGAACCTGTCTGGCCCAGAGCAAGGAAGTAAAACATGTTAACACTGTATCACACCTCAACCTTTGTACCAGTGGGACCTTCTGTACCTACCAAGTACATCTAGTCACATTGAAGGTTTCAAACACGATACAGATAATCAATTCAAAAGCTACTCTTAAATATCCACAGCTCAGTGTTTTTGCATTCTGACAAATCCTTCAACTAAATAGAAAATAAGTCTTGTTGAAGCTGTATTGAAGTTATTGTGATCAGAGTAGATCAATGCTCTGTGCATGCCTGACCTCCTGTGCTGCCTCGCTCCTATAGATCCACTATAATGTAAAGACCAAGGATGAATCATGACTGGGCACCTGAATCAGGCTGTGTGCTGCCGCTCCGGCTGTACCAATAACGTTTTAGGGAACTTTTGAGAGGACGACTGGCACTTAAAAACAAGTCATGCTGAAAACAACATGTGATAGACCTCGTTAGGAAAGAGCCTGAAGTCAATACACAAGTGCAGGATGAAAGAACAGGAGACAAAAAACAAAGTGAGTCAGTGATTGAGTCCGTGTGTATCCCTGCAAAGTGGTGCAGTCATGAGAGCTGTGTATAGGTGTGTGTGTGTGTGTGTGTGTGTGTGTGTGTGTGTGTGTGTGTGTGTGTGTGTGTGTGTGTGTGTGTGTGTATGTTTGTGACATGGATGGCAGACCTTAGAACGGAGGACGGGAGAAAAGGCCAGAGTCCTCCAGAGGTGTTATTTTTTTTTCTCCACAGTCAGCAGATGCACACTTTAGGCGTGTTGTGTGTCATCAATAGCAGCCGTAATCACAGCATCCATATCCATCCCTGGCTGTAACACACACCCGCTAATAAGCATAATCAATGCTCTTCACTACTGCGAGAATTGTGAAGGAGTACATTTGTTATGTGTTCAGTCAAGTGATTCTGTCTTTTGCACTCATCTCAAATTCCTAATCATAATGTAATATAGCTTAATAAGCAGTATTTTTTGATAGAAGACTCATATTCTACAGCACTACACCAGCAGCTGTGAGCAGCGCTCCCTTGCCAGGACCATCAGACTCATCTTGAGGGAGGTATGAATGTCTGCAGCTCTAATTCTTCAATTGATTCAACAGTTGTTAGCATATTTCACCTCAAACCACAAATGTCAGAGAAAAGTCAGTCGATGATCACAGCCTGTTGGGTCTCGTCCTCCGGAGAACATGAACGTCTTTTGCAGAATTTCCAGGCAGTCAGGCCCTGTCCATAAAGTTTTGCAGCATAAATCGTAATGCACAGCTGCATTATAAAGACGTCAGTCCAGGTAGTCGACAAATAAGACACGCAGGCAGCCATCTCATTCATTACAGTCATTATCACCAGACAGCCAGTATCAAATTAGAATATGCTGAATATCACCTCTTAACCCACAAGAGGAAGGGAGCGGGGTTAAAAAAACAAAGGCAGAGGATGGAAAAAAAGGAAAGTACTCTTTCCCGTCGTCAGCAGGAGTGGAGCAGAAGGGGACCAGCATGTTAATTGGTGATTTGATTAGCGTTTTAATATTGCAGCTGTGCACGACAAGGAATCACTTGGCCAGAGGTTTTTCCTTTTTCTTTCTTTTTTTTTTTTAATCAACACTCACTCCTCTTCTTCAGGGGCCGAGGGGTACATTGCACAGCTTAGTCATTATGCATGTCATTCAGCTAATTTCCTCCCAACTTTCAGAAAAGAAACATCCCAGAGTTTCTGTGCTCTTCTGTACTAATGGAGACGGTTTGACGGAAGCAGAAATATTCATGCCATTTCGAACAGCGTTCAGCATTTTAAGAGCCCCATTTGGCTCCTGTCGTGCACAAGTGGTTGAATGGGGTTCACAGCCTGCGCCATATTGAACCAGACTGGGCTGGGCTGCGTTTTTGTCAACAGCAGTGTATGCCACAAATGAGAGGAGGAAGCTCTTTTTAAAAAGAGGGAAATGCCATGTGCCATATTAGATAACAAATTTGCAAGTTTTTACAAATTGTGTTTTGATTATCTCGGCCTTTATTGTGAATGTGTGTTTGCGTTGAAGATTAACAATAGTTGGGAATTTAACGGAGACTCATGAATAGGTGCATTCCCAATGTCATAAATTACAGGGAGTAAATGTTAGAAAGAACTGAGGGGTGGGCCAGAATGCCCTCTGAATTTTGCAAAGCGGCGGCTGTACACACCCACATCATGGAAACAGGTGCAGCATGCTGTGTATATTTATGTGCTTGCATGCTTATGCCACAGGGGCTTTGAGTCAGGTAGCCTTTTACCTGGATCCAAGGGGTGGATCTGTGGCAAACACAAGTAACCCCCCCCCCACACACACACACACCTCATGAACACCCCCCTGCTTTCTGCAGCACCAAAACACCAGAGCCGACAGCAGACAGCAGAGATAAGAAGTAGCCACATAAAGGAGGTGGCAAGACAGAGACGGAGAAGAGCAAGGAATAGGAGAAGACGAAAGGTGTGTGAGGCTGGGGAGATAAGGGGAGAAACAGATGGGGATGAGTGTATGCGTGTGTGTGCGTGAGTGTGGTAAAGGTGCCGGTGGGGGGGTCTTGGCTGGTCATACCAGTCGGAGTGATATTGTGCCACAAGCTGAGAAATTAGGTCAGTGGGGACGGGGGAGTTGAACCTCATGAGAGGGTAAATTTGAAGGATGTGTTTTAAACCTACAGTAGTGCTGATAACCCTTAAACCTGAGAGTTTTACAGCCAGTAGCAGCTCTGAGAGGCTGCTTAGTGCAACATCTGGCTGGTAGCATACTGAAGTAGATTTTTGTCATAGCGTTGTTTGCTTAACATGACTGTGCAGTCAGAGCTGAAGGGAACAGCATACCTCTGCTTGGTGAAAAACCAAAGTAACTGAAGTGGTGCATGAAAACAAAATTATCCCCGGATTAATGATAAGAGTAACTTCTGGATGATTAAACTGGGTTTACAAGCGATTTCTCCATCAATCTTTTGTAACGCTTCATCCTGATCAGAGTCACGGCCACTGGAGCAACGGCACGTTACACCCTGGACAGGTCTCCAGTCCACCGCAGGACAAATGCAGAGAGGCAGACAGCCACACACTCACGTTCACACCTGGGGATTGTTCTCTCCGTCGGCTACGTGCAGCACTTTAGCTGCCCTCTGATCAGTCCATGGGGCACCAGTGAGGAATTAGAAAGTGAAACATAGGTCCACATCATGTTTACAATATAACCTTTTTCTTTCATTTTGAAAGTGGTTGCTTTATAGATTTTTTTCTTTCAGTGTGTAAAGTAGGGTAGTACATTTTATGTATCTCGATTTTATCATTATTGAGACATGAACATTTGAAATACACATTGGAAAAGACTAGAGTGACTGTTAAAAATTATGTTTCCATTTTTCTTCTGCTCATCTAAATTATGTTACTTAAAGGTGCATTAAGGAGTTTTACAACCTTAAAAATACTTATTTTCCACCATAAATATGTTACACATTTTTAATGATGTGTACAATGTGCGCTGACATATTCATTACAAGTACCTGTAACAGCGCTAAATTGTCACTTGAAAGTTGCAGTGCCGGTCCGGCACCAGAGTTTTTTTGGGGAGAATTTGAGAGGAATGACGTAATGCACGCTCCGGCTGGTTAGGTTTCATTATGTCCGCCATTACTCCGCCAGATGCTTAGTGAGCAACAACTGAGCAGGAGCTTCCAGAAAGTAAGAAAAGACTGGCTTCTAGCACTGCCACAGCTCCACACAGACTCCACCAGGTAAAAGAAACTTAAATCTTACTTGAGCGCTTCTAAACGAGCGAAGACGGAGTTCCCCTCTTCCGTGCACGCGAGCCACAGGGACGAGTTTTTCACTAAGCTGCGTTACGCCCAAGGCCTGCAGGGGGCGCTGTTTCGCATAAAACGTGCAAACTCCTTAAGGCACCTTTAATGTTCTGCAAATTCAAAATGACAGAATTTGCAATATTAATGCAAAGTGCAATTACCAACCAAATGAAAAAATAAATAAATGAAAGAAAAGCTAGCGTAAATCCACAGAAGTAGAAAGAGCATGGTTTCTTACACAGATACATTTATTTACTGTTTGTTCTTTATATCATAAACATCATTGTGTATCATTATTTTCACCTGATATCATGCAGTCCAGTTACATACTTTATCACCTAAATAGCACTGTCAGTCAAAACATGTCAAGTCAAAAACTAGTGAGACAAAACTCACCAACACAAAGAGAGAACATGCACCCCCCCCCAAACACACACACACACACACACACACACACGCAAATGGCAGTTCATTCAGACGTTTTAGAACAATGTTTGTCAGGATCAAATATCCATCCGTCTGTTAGATCCTCTGCGTCTCGCTTAAGGCTGCAGAGAGTTTGGACTGATCCCAGCTGACTTTGAGCTAAAGACATTGTTCACCTGGATAAGTTAGAGGGTGAGACAGAGACAGACGATGAAAAGCACACAGTCAGATTTAGAGGTAGGATAGAGTTGACCTCTTTTGACTGGACATGTCTGGAGCATCTGGCTGGGCTTTTGTTGTCTTTCAAATGTTTATTAAACTTGTATATAGATTGAAACTGGTACTTTGTAGAGAAATGCAGGGTACTTTGTAGTGGGAAGCGGCTCGGTTACATTCAGAGTTCAGCAGACTTCGGTGCACCAACGTTTTTAATACTGAATCTTTTAGACTTCAGTTTTATCGTTAACGCTGTTACATTGAGAAAACAGTTGGGGACATTTTGTTAAAACTGCATTGTCTGACGCTGAACTTATTTCAGAACATTATGTCCGGGAAGGCTTTTTAAGAGAGGGTACGAGAAGTACTTTGATTTTGTTCAAATATTGCTATTCAAAAAAAAAAGAAAAAAAATCAGTTAATTGATTTTGATGTTATGTTTATGGAAACTAGACGCTATTATACATGTGAAAGCATGTTGAGTGACCTCTGACCATCTGAACTGGTGGATCTAGTTTGCATTATTTTGTTGCATAACCGAATTTTCCATACAGAAAAAGGCATTTTTGATGATATTGCACCTTTTTGTGAAAATCAAAATATGTTCAATATTGTCTGAAGAGACAAATCAACCCAACAATCACATCTTCAGAGGGGAAAATAACCTTGAGTACTCAGAGAAATTCAACGCACCCAGAAATGCCACCAAGCCAGGAATGGAGCCAGGCCTATATTGCTGATGCTGATGAGTGCTAACAAGCAGACATCCGATTCAACCTCTAAAATCTCCTCAGCTTTTCTGATGGAAACAGCATAAAATAAATCAAAAGTAAAAAAGATATGTGTCTAACATGGAAATTATCCTAGTTGACAGTCTCATCTTTGCCTTCACTCCTTCATAAGTGGCTCATTTTGATTAGACTAATTTTGTTTTTAGATTTGAAGCATCTTTTAGTTTGGAAGAGGTGCTTTGTTCTGGGTTATGAATTGAAATACATCAGCACAATGGAGACAGGAGTAAAAAGTTGGGCCTTGAGCTTACTGTGCAATATGTGCGCTTTTTCTATATATAAAAGTCTTTCTTTCTTTCTTGTTCTCTGTTCTAGGTGTTCCCATGTGATCCCTGACGGAGTGAGGACAGTGACACTGACTTGGCCATTGTCTCCTTGCTGTTTCCGGCAAAGTGTTGCTCCCCGAGAGCTGCGGCTGTCTATTGTGACTGGAGAAGAAAGAAAGATCCTGCTTGTCCGGATAAAGACCTTATTCAACATTATTTCTCTTTTCCAAGCCACATTTGTTACGATAAGACTAGCAGTGAAATCTCAACAATCTACGTATTTTTTTTCACTCCATCTTCATCCTCTAACCACTCCACCTCCTCGCCGCTCCCCTGGTCCCATCCCCTCCACCAGCGCCGGCTTCACCCTCAGTTTCTGCCCCGTTTGGAGTCCCAGATGACAGCTCTGAAACATCCGTTAGCCTCCCACTCCACCCGAGCCGTCTTTCCTCTCTCTCCAGCCCCCGTGGCGCTTGGCACCAATGCCCATCACATAGACAGATGGAGCCAACCCTGACCCCTCTCCTCGCCCGCGGGGACGCCAAGAGAATCAACGCCTGACTAGAGGAGGGGGGTGGCTGCAAGCGTGAAGTGGGAGACAGGAGCGGGAGAAGAAGGCTATTGCTTTGTCACTACGACAAGATATCGGCAGTCTCCCATGGACATCCCTTCGGCCCGACCCGAAGCTTTTGGATAAAAAACGCACGCAGCAGGAAATTTGGCTGCAAGAGGAGAAAGACCTCATTTTTCTCCCATAAGTTGAGCCTGACATATTTTTACTCTCATCATTTGGCAGAGATTTCTTTTTTCAGTGCTTGTGCGCACTGTGTATGTAGGGAAATCTCTGTTGGAAGCAACAAGAAACTGCAATAGCTGAAGGAAAGACTACTCCTCAGTCCAGATAGAAAACGTGCAATTTCCTGGCAAATTATTGCCTTTTTTTCCTTTCACTTTAACACGCACAAGGATTTTTTCAAGTTAACCAAGCTGTTTTTTTTTTTTTTTAACTCCTGAATTAAGCAGAAGGGTTTTCCTGGCAGCACAACAGGAATACATCTGGGACTTGGTTCAGAGGTTCCTTTGGTGTGTATGTACACCTTTATCTGCTGGAGGCTGCAACATCCCGCTTTGCACCTTTGTTAACCACTAAAATATTGGAACATTTGCTCTTCCATTTCTCTAAAACATCCCCGCTGAGTTGCTGCGTTTTTATACAAGTAAGATTTTTGCCTACTCCACTTTCCTTCAAAGTTGTTGCCGTCTTTTCTCCTACTCTGCTGACCGGCATTCTGATTAGCATATAATGCTAGACAACCAATTTTAAAAGAACCACGCATCAACAATAAAATGAGGCACTAATGGCCGGTGAAATGAATTCAGCTGGACAACATAACAGAGGGGGGAATACCGGAGTCCCAAAGCCTCCCAGGTAATTGGAGTGCAGTATACTGTTTTTTACTCTAAAGCTCAGCTCCTCTGGTGACCTTGCAGATTGAAAACTTCGAGAGAGAGAGAGGGAGAGAGAGAGAGACAGAGAGAACGACACTCTGTGTCCAAGGTTTACAATTACTTCGTCGTTGGGAATTTTCATCATTACTCATGGTACATCAGCATACCAGAGAACATTTATAATGCCAGTGTCAGACTGTTCTGAGTCATTTTGGTTTTTACAGCAGTTGTGATTTTCCGCTTCAGACTTATTATTTCTGTCGCTTCAGAGAAATACCCTTTAACATTTTTTTCTTGTTATGGTATCTTCAAATAAATGGTGACAATGATCACTAGAAATCGCTAGAACATTTTTTTTTTTTACTTTGACTGAGACGTGTGTTAATAAGAATCGAGGAGATTTTACCACTCTCGTTTATATACTCCTGATTATTGTAGTTATTCTAATCTATTCTACTTCTTTGTCATGATCATAAAAAATACACATATACTTAAAGTCTTTTAAGGGGCAGTGGAGTGCCACTGGTTGAAGACAGTCTTTTGCGAGCTGTTGAAGTCAGAAAATGATTTTCCCCGATTAAAGCTTGTGTTACTGCAGAGGCGAATCCATGTGAGGTTAGGTGATGATTCTGGATTCACTGTCTTGATCTCATAAACACAACAGTAGTTTAACTTTAACCTCATATTTTCTGTCACCACTTGAATATTTTTGATGGCTGAACAGTTAGAAAGCTGTCCATACTAAACTGTTGGCAACACTTGTGTTTCTACAGTGGATCAAAGCTGTAAACCCACCTATTATTGCACTCTTTATTTATTTCTGCAAATCACTTCCTGAATAGAACCATTCTTTTCTGAGTAGTGGAGAGGAGGACGAGGTTTCTCCAATAAAGAATAAGGGGAATTCAATTAGGATGTACACATTGAGACAAAATTTGTTTTTTTATGTTTATTTTGCTCCTTTTGTTTTTCCATTGAATGGCTTGAAGTTAAATCCTCTAAGCCTAAGTTACATTTCTTGTGTGTCTTTTAAGATCTGTTTTGTATCAGTTGTTTCAGCTAATGTTTTATCTTTGATGTGAGTTGATTAAGGGCAACGAGACTTTGGGTTTTTCTAGCCTGCTCGCCCGCAAAGTCACTTTTAAGTCCCTGTCACACGATTTAACTCGCATTAGGTTGTCTTTTAAGTTTTGTGCCGATTTTAGCTTAATTTTGTAATTTAACACCTTTTTTTCTGACAAGCGTGTTAACCAGTGCATAGTGCTTTGTTACTTTACAGTTGCCGAAGATTACAGGGTAATTTGTAACCTTTCACTCGTTGTTTTTCTGATCAAACCATGCGTTTTCTCTTTGTGTCGTAACGATTACAGCCACACCATTTCAGAGCTGACGCGTAATTTATTCAGTATCAAACATTGGAGGTAAATGAGACCTGAGATATTGACTGAAATATCAATAATGTTAAAACTCTCCATGCTGTCCTCTAACTTCCAACTTTGTTGTCGAAGTTAGGGTTGTCAGTCTGGATAATGGGGCGAAGATAATTATCAGTGATGGTGTTTGTCGAGTAATTTGTTCGCACAGATAGACACACTGTTGCAACTGCAGATCTATATTGCATAGATATGCCAAGTATTGTGGGAGTGTGAAAATTCACAGCTCTAGTGTGAAGATTCATTGTTGGTTGTAATGTACTGAAGATTTTAGCACACAGGTGTAAGCCACTGAAATGTTTCATTCCAGGGTGGAGACGCCGTTAGACTTTAGCCAGCAGCACTCATGAAAATTTATTGCATTTCAGCCTCAGTGAGATAGATTTAATAACATCTTGTTTTCAACGTGTTTCAGACTATAGTTTGGTCTCAAATAGAACTGGGTGGTAGGGCTCAAAATCTTAATTTTTTTTAAATCAAAATGGGAATATATGATAGAAACTTTTTCTTTCTGTGCCAAAAAGTTGTACTGCCAATACATAACTGGATCAACGCCGCCAACGAATGACAGTGCATGCACTTTTATAAACCACTGGCTGCACAAAGTAAACAAGTCAGTTCTCCATAAAAATTGCTACATAAAAAAAACCAAAAAAACTGTTTTTAGGGTTTAAGCCAACTGTGTCAATCTCGTTTTAGTTCAGGGAGAAACTAAAGAGGGTCAGATCTGTGAAATGATGCAATAATGCACAAAAATCCGCATATACAAATGTACACAAGTGCAATTTCAACATTGTTCCAATTTTAAACTTTGTATTTTAGGGATATGTCATATTGTGTAAATTTAAATTATATTGTCCAGCCCTATGTCAAAATTCTAAAACAGTCACACATTCTTAAAATATCAAACATTCTAAAAGAGTCACACATTTTAAAACTGCCAAACATTCTGAAACTGACACACGATTTACAACTACCAAACATTCCAACACTATCACATATAAAACCATCAAACATTCCAAAACCATCAAACATTCCAAAACTGTCAAACATTCCAAAACTATCAAACATTCTAAAGCTGTCACACATCAAACATTGTAAAACTCTCAGACCTCTTAACACTCTCAGATGGCAGTTTTGACCTGACAGTAGGTTTTCTTCCTGATTGCCAGCCTGCAGCTCAAATGGCCCAGGCTCATATAGGGGAAAGGAGCCTCCAGGTCCTTCAGTGCTGATGAGAAGGGCTCAGTTTCTCTCGCAGAAACAGATTTGTGTGTTGTATGAAGTGTTGGTACTTCTGTATCTGTTTTCTGCTGGCTAAAAGGAGGTCATTGGAGAGCGACGCAGTGAGTCGGTGCTTTTGTGGAGATATTTCTGAGGCCAGTATGACATGCCTGATACGATGGAGTTTAGAGGTCACACAAGTGATAAAAGAGGAAAGGCGGACACACTCCAGCAGTCCTGACTCTGTACGTGTCTGTGGGGATCACTGTGTGAGAAATGCAACACAGAGTAAGATATACTTCTGCCATTAAGTGTTTGATTTCACCTTATGATTGCCGTTGCATGCCATTGCCCCGCATCCTCTACCACCTTCCTGTTTCCCTGCTCGTCATTGTTGGGAGCTGTTTATTGAAATGAAAACAAATCTTTCAGAAACAAGTATTGAGTGAATCAAAGTAGTAGATTTAAAAACCTTGCCCGGCCAGCTTTGAATGTTTTAGCATCTTAACATTTCAATCTCTGACACTGAAAATAAACGCTCACTACAGAGACGACGCCTCAATTACGGTTCTATTTCTGTGGCCCTACTCTGTGACACTGAGCTCAAACCAGCTGGGATTAATTAGTGACTCAACAAACATGTGCACACATACGTGCACAGCAAGTGCACCTTCCTCTCAGTCTCTCAGTGTGAAACGTACACAGGAAAATAATGCGTGAAAAAAAGTGAAAGGTGATTTCTTTCAAGCCTCGCTTTTAACACTTCTTTTACAGCTGTGAATTCTGACAAAGATTAAAAAATATTAGAGGATAACCAAACAAGCTATATGTTTTTTTCCTTTCAGGCACATTGGATTAACTTATGATTATTTCCTACAGACTTGGGCTAAACCGATCTATAACTTCTTCTCATCCAGTCCTGAACTGAACCTAGCTGAACCTTAAACTGGCTCTAAAACAAGTCCTAATCTCAGCATATGTTGATTTCCCCCACAGTGGCATGAGTCTACAGGTGGAGCCTATTTCCTTCAGGAGACTTTACACACATTTACATTTATTTTCTGCAGGAGAAAAATATTTTTTAATGGGAAAAATCTTCACCCTGCCCCCCAGATTCTTGCTAAACTGTTTAAAGACTACTGGTCTAATCTTTCTTGATGTTTATGCTCGACATTTAGAGGACATGAATTGTGCCTTTGTGTTTCACGCCCGCCCTTAATGTGAGCATGTCGACAGTTTCAGGAAGCTGCAGTATACTGTAGATACATTACAACCTGACACAGATGTGGAGGTGTGTTCTCGGTTTCCTGTTACATTGCGCTGGCTCACACACTCTTTACATGCAAGCTCAAATATAAACAAATACCTGTGTGAAGCTAACTCCTGTTTAAAACGTATTCAAGCCCATATCTGAATATTGTATTTCTCTTGAAAACCTGATTTGCATCCTGACAATGATGTCAAGAGTCCTTTTAACGTGAAAATAGAAACATGTTTTTGTTAAGAATAATGTATTCATGGACACACACGCACACGTGCACACTCACACATGCACATTTGCGCACGTCAGATCCAGGATGTGGAAAGCATCCAAGATCAGCGTGTTGCCAATAAACAACCCCCTCCTCCGCCGTAATTACCTTACTCTTCGCACGAGCACCTTGTGCATGCATCTCATATCTCAGCATGTCACAGTGTTACTGCGATGCATCACTACCTGTCCGTGTTAACAAGTACTGTGATCTTGCATTTACTAAGTGTTTTTCTGAAGAGATCACAAAGTGAAATCTGACTTGTCTTTCTTTTTGTTATTCGGTTTCTGCATTTGAAATGATTTCTAAAAGGTTCGCTACGTCAACCAAAAAAAAAAACAAAAGGAAATCAAAAGAATGGGATCTCAAGACTGTACGTGAGATCATGTTACGCTTACTCAGACTGACATGCCTTTTCATTTTTCTGAGTAGTGTTTGTGTTAGTAAAATCTATGGCCGGTGAGGACAAGCTGTAATTCCTGTCAGCTTGTGTTCGGGGCCGTGCGGGCTCGTGCAGCGCACTGCTGACTTGATAGAAATAAAGCAGCTGACAGGTTTTTAAAGACAAGCTGTCAACAGCCATAACCTTGAGGATGTTTCTGTGTGGTTGTGTGTGTGTGTGTGTGTGTGTGTGTGTGTGTGTGTGTGTGTGTGTGTGTGTGTGTGCTGTATATGTTTACATGATTATGTTATCAGGGTGCGATGAGGTTACAAACTACACTGCATATAGTGATTATGCTGAGGTAGGGAAAACACCAGAGGAGGAGAGGTTGTGGGGATTTCAGTGTAATATGTGACACATAATGAGGCTTTACCTGACATGTCGTAAAACATGTAACAGGACATCAGCACCGTACACACTCAGGGAAGACAATTATTAGCATCGGGACTTCAGGTACAAGAGGAGTATTTGCCCGGCGTGTGTGTGTGTGTGTGTGTGTGTTTGTGCACGTGTGTTTGGAAGGATAAAAAGAAAATTTACATTTGTACATTAGCTGTTTGATTTTGTGCGTGTTTGCGTAGATGGGAATTGTTTATTCTATCGACGGCCGAAGCTTCTTTTATGCAGCCGCCTCTGTAGTGGCAACTCATTACCATAGTGATAACGAGAGATAGAAAAGGTTGCCAGTGTCAGCACACCAAGTTGTTGTTTTTTTTTTCAAGGATAGACAAAACAGCATGTTTGGAGGTTTAGAGAAACTGTCCATGAGCAGAGGTGTGTGTATATCTTTGATGAGGTTTTTGTCCACCACCACGTGAAAGTTGTAGAAAATTTGGACTGGATTTTAAAGAATAACTTGACACTAAAATGAATAATGTTCCACTGGCCTCATTTAGATTCCACTGTGCTGAGTCTGAGGTTACACCAGTTTATACCAGCACAACACGTGAGGAGTGATAACTTGAAAGAGGATTGTTTATCAGTCTGAGGTTATTCTTTAACTTAGATTGGACCAATCACATGATATCAAACTTCCTTGTTTGCTCAGAGTCTTGTGGTGTTTTTCAGAGTCTACAGCTTTGGGCCTATTTGTGAAATTTTGAACGCTGCCTTCTGACGTTTGGTCCACCTCAAACAAGCAGGAGTCTGTTGGAAAAGCAAGTTGCAGTACACATCCAAACAAATTCTGGAGAGGCTTGATCAAAGTTCGACTGAAGTCAGAGTGCAGAGAGCTCTTTAAGCAGCAAACGCCGGGCGTGACAAGTTCACAAGTACCAAATCCTCCCAGCTTATTGTAACCAGGCTGCACAGTGACGGGACTCCTGCCGCTGTCTTTAAGCCCTTACACAGTCTACAAGCTGTTGTGGTGTAATTTTCACCAGCTAAAAACTCACTAATAGTTCTACATGTGATCCACTGTGGTTTATGTTCACATCTTTTGGTCCAATGTTGAAAATGTGAGCTGAAATCAGAAGTAATGAGCGTATTTTTTTTTCTTCTTTGTTTTGAACTTTAGTTTTTGATGTAGCACTTCTCCAAAGACTTTCTGAAACAAGTGCTGTTTGACTTGGCACATGTACGTGTTTTGTGTAAAAACACTTCAGACCAGCAGAGTTATGATCCAAATTGATATACTACATAGCTGGGTATATATATATATATATATATATATATATATATATATATATATATATATATATATATATATATATATATATATATATATATATATATATATATATATATATAACTAGCGTGGAAGCTTTACACAGTGAATCATCAGATATTTCCCAAAACAAAAACATAGAGAACTTGACAGGAAATTATGACAAATATTGGACATGTACCAAGAAATAAACAACAATAAGTCCATAGATACAAGTTAGAAAACTGTGGAAATGAAGACATTTAATTTTCTCTTTAAAATCCTTATTAAATTCCAATTTTATTGCTCATGTGCAACTTGATGTAAGTGAAGTTACCAGAACATAACTGAGGCAAGCCAACTTTTGATGTAGTACTGCAGCGGGAGTGAGAAATGACGGCGGCGCCTGTTTCTGTGCTGTCATTTATTGTCTAGTTGGGAACAGACTCTATGTACTAGTCTGTCACTTCACTCCTGAATATATGTCTGTTTTATCTTCCAGGTGACTGCGCCCACATTACAAAACCCTGCTGAAAATCCTGCGACTGTTTGGATTCTCTGCTTTGAATGTTGATGCCGCTTGGATCCGTCTCACTATCCAGTCACAGTGAGCTATAAGATTTTCATCCCCACCGGAGACTCAGCGGGACCTTTGTCAACAGGCCAGAGCAGATAAAACTACAGCACACTCATCCTTTTAGAGGGTTTTCTGTCAGTTTATTTAATCTGTACATTTACCATCAACTTTACCTTCATTTCAAAGTTTAAGGAATACATTTCCGTCACACCTCCAGTAATTTGACAGTCCTCTACGACGTAATCCGGCGGGTGTGTTCGCCTCTGCAGTGGTGGCATCCTCATTCATCAGGCTGAAAGGAGCAGGAGGATGCCAGAGCTGGACAACTTTCCCCCCCTGAGGGAAACCGGAGGCCCCGAAGTGGGTCACAATGGTCAAGCCGACCCGGCTCAGATACAAAACAACATCCTGGAGGAGCAGGTGGAGCTGTGGTGGTTCAGAGACCCGGGGAAGTCTCTGCTCTGCTACTGCGTTGCTGTGCTGCTCATCCTGGGGTGCGGACTGGGCGGCGTGGGACTCCTCTCCACCACCACCAGCGTCTCCAGCGAATGGCGGCTGGGTGCGGGGACGGCTCTGTGTCTGCTGGCTTTGGGGGTCCTGCTCAAACAGCTGCTCAGCTCAGCCGTGCAGGACATGAATTGCGTGCGAAGTAGGAGGCGAATTGACATGCTAAAGAGCGGCGGTTTATCTGACCTTCTGGTGGTTTTGATTACTGGGCTGTCACTGTTGATTTGTGGAGGGGTTCTACTTCGCCTGGCCTTGGCTAACCACATGCCGAAGCCTGGACAAGCACTTAACGACATGTACATCTCTGGTGTGGTTTTGCTGGCGGGAGGGGGGGCTGCAGTAGTGGGGGTAGGGATGTACTCTGTTGTGGTGGTCCTTCTCGAGAGAACAAGGCATGGACGAAGGTTTGTGGATCGGGTTTTGAACATATTTACCATTTCAGGACACATTGACCGCCAGGCTCGCAGAGAGACTACCTCCAGTTTGGCTAATCTTTTATGAGATGGAGCCACACAAACGCTGCGTATGCTTGAACAAATTACAAGAGAAGTGCATACAAGAGTCATACCTGACATGCTTCAGCTCTGTCACTGGCTGATTAGACTGTACAAAACCAAATGAAGTGAATTTTTATTATCTGCCTGGTGATTTGTAAACAGTTGAAAACTCAGCCATATAGTAATAATCTAAAACCTAAAGAATAACTCTGAAGAAATCATTGTTACATGTCCATAATGAAGCTTAGCTTGCAGTGTCCAAAATCATGTCTTTCTTACCTCATTTACATTCCACAAATGCCAAACATTTGATGGCGATTTAGGTGAAGTAGTTTTATATTAAGGCCAACAATATAAAAGCACGCTGAGGTAAAAAAGATTAAAAACATAAAAATAAAGGAGACAAATGATAAGCACATATTTTATCAATTAACTTCATTAGATTACAAGTTAATTCTATGTTTGGAACAAAGCTTGTGAATGAACTTTGAGCTCTTCTCTGCAATCTTTGCTTTAAGTAAACTGAAAATAAGGACTGTAATCCTACAACAGACCAAATCTGTCTTAAAACGGTTCATTTTGTTTGGACTGCTGCACATCCAAGATAATGTATCTTGTATCTGGTATTTACGTCTTTGATTTATCTTGTCAAAGTGACCTTGGACCACACATCTGACTGCTACCTGCTAAATGATTGTAAGCTGTTGTGGAAAGAACAAGCTGAATGGTCGAAGTGGAAAAGATACACAGTGGCGGGCGTGCTTGACGAGACAGCATAAATGTAAAAACGTCATATTTTTCAAAGTATCTCTGTGTTTCATGTCACCCAAACTGTCCATGTTTACATGAAACCATCACATGCAGCTGATGAGTGACTGACTGATAACAGGTTCACTGAAGCTAATTTCTTTTCCCACCTTAATATTAATTTACAGTAATTAATGGAGTTTAAATAAAGTGTTCTTGTGTCAGATTGTTGAGACTTTGCTGTAATATCCACAATATTACAAGACAAGACAACGTGAATGTTAGTGAATGATATCACTGCACGTCAGAATGTATGGTTATGATTTGTGGGTTATTTGTGCATCAACACAGTATTGTCTTAACTTTGCATTCCTTGTTTTTTCTTTGAACTTGTTTTACTCTTGTGAATGATACAAGAGCTTTGACTTTTTTATGTTGTATCAGAAAATCCTCAAGACGATCACAGTCAGCAAGAATGATCCCCAACTTTTGATTAAAGCCACTTTTTATGCCTGTTTTTTTTTTTTTTCAATTCATCAGGGCTGTCAATTAATTAAAATGTAAGGGAAGATATCTATGAAAACAGTAACGTTTTCTTCTTCCACGATGAACAATGCACAAGAGAACTGTCACACTGACAACAAACTCAAGGTAAATGTTACATGCAAACAATGTTTTGTTTGTGGCTAATGATTTTTGTAACGGATTGTCAAAAAGCCCAACACTCATCTGTACAGTGAGTCTGAAACAGTTCTTAATCCATCCAGTGTAAGTTCTGAAAAATTAAACTGTCTACACACACCAGCCTCTGGCAAACAGTATTGACGCTCTGATTGCTATGCATTGGTGAACTTACTTCTTTTCATTATGACACGGCCTTAAACATTACAGTTGGCACAATATCAACTAACCAGCCAACATTTCATGTACATTTTGGTAGGAAAATGTTAAAAAATGACTATGCTTTTCTAATAGAAGAAAAAAATGTTTTAGGTATGTGCAGCTAAGTGCCTCAACTAGAAGCAAAATGGTTCCATTTACAACCAAAAGTATTTGCAAGACAAATGATGTTCTTATCCATCCACCAATTCCTTCTTCTTTTGAATAATATAGGATGAACAGATAATTTCAGTGTGTGCCTTTCAGGTCTTGTGAATTTTTGACAATGCTAAGAGTTCAAGTCCAGAACATTTCTTTATTTCCTTCGATGAAAAGTGGCTTCAAAGAATTCAGGACGGCAGACCGACTCTGTGATAGCATTGCTTATTTCCCCCCGATTCTGATTTAATAGACCATACATTTGGAAGTGACATTTGTAATCTTGGCACTTTGAATATATTGGATTAGTTTCTGGCTCAAATAAGAGGTCATAATCATTCCTCAAAACACGGAGGAGAAAATCTGTGAAATTAAATCTGTTGCATCAACACAGCTGGTCGTTGAATTTCAGTGCACTCGTGTACGTCTGAACGGGCTGTCAATGTGCTCAATCACTTTTCACTGAATTAGATCCAGTATGCTGCGGACAATGCTGCATTTGTTTCTGAATGTGTTCAGGTTTTAGAAGCCCTTCAGTATTTTCTCATTGAAAAATTAAATCTGAAACAATTAAGGTTCTAAGATCTAGAATGTCGAATGACTTTCAGTGTTCATGAAATGTTTTCAAAGCCTTTGAGAATCATTTCTCAAATCAACTTAGAGTCACCTCTGAAAAAGTAATGCATTGTGTTTCATTTGTGTGTGTGTGTGTGTGTGTGTGTGTGTGTGTGTGTGTATGAAAGCCAGTCTCGCCTCTTATCTGTCCCCACATGCACAGGCTATTGCCTTGAGACAAAGGGGGTCACACAGTTAACCATTGTTGGCCTGATGATAGACAGCAAAGTGAAGGCACAATGCACAAGGCGGCGATCTGTAGGGACTGGTATAGACTTGCACCGATTTCTCAAGACAGGGCAAAAAAAATATGGCTCTTGCTGTATCCTAACAATACATGCAAAATGAAAAACAATCTGGAAGCGTAACTCACACAATCCTATTTTGGACCTATAGTATTCAGTGGCAGCTGCAGGTTGTGTATCCAAAGTCTTGCTGAGGAGAGACCGCTGTGTGGGAGGAGAGGAGTCAAAGCTTTTCTGCCAGGCCAAGCACAAAATGTTTCAAAACGAAGAACAGAAACCAGACAAAAATTCAAAATACACTGTTAAAATGGATTCAGAATGCACTCAGAGCTCCTCCAATTCTGTGCACCTCATTCTGCTGTAGTTTCAGTTATAAGTGGATATAAAATTGAAAAATGTTTTGCTCCATGTTTGCCCTATGTTCCCACGAAGAGAAAACATGTTTGAGATGGGAACAATGAAAGGCTGAAGTCCCACTTCTTCATTTTCAGTGTTTTCTGTGATGTTCTCAGGTGCTTTCCATTTACTTTGGCCAACCTTGAGTACAATTAGATTCAAGTAATGAAGGCTGTAAGAGTCTATCTTTGTGCTGAACTGCATGCTATGTCAGAAACATAGACTGTAGGCCCAAACAAACTCACTGCACATCAGCATTGTGCAAGTTCACGCTACAATGGAAAGCAATACGGTATCACCACTACATCTGTGATTATTTGAAACAATGCAAAACGAATCTGTAAGTTTAGGGGTCCATTTTTTTGCAAGTGTTGTTTGAAATTGGTTGAGAGTTGTTGCCTCCATGTCAGACGGTTTTAAACAAAGCTGGTGTCTTTAGTGAAAAACTTTTCTATTAGTATTTCACAAAACTGTAGTGTATTGGCAGAGGAAGCCCTCATTAATCATGAACCGACTCGGTTTACCTGACAGCATCATAAACAATGTCTCTGTCTGCAACTAACACTGCTGAAGCCTGTATCTCTGGTAGCTAACTTTTAAAACAAACGTTTTATCTGTATTATACATGTGTTTTGATCCACATTTTAGTAGTTCATTTCAGCTTTTGCTGATATTGCTCTTTGCCAAAAGTTTGTAAATTGTTTTGAGAAGCACAAACATGCAGATTATAGAGCCACGTCCTGACTGATGCAACTTCAGCTCAACTAAATGAGTGAATCAGTCATGATAATGACCCACATGATGCCATAGCTCAGCTCATGTGTCACAGCAACAGTGCAACAAATCGTATATCAAACTCCTTCCTACCTCTATATTACGAGACTCATACAAAGTTTATAGCAAATTTGCTTAGTAATTATTCTACATATCAGTCCTGCTAGTCATCAACTCATGCAGCACAATGCAGTAAATCAGCCTGATTAAAGAAATGACACATCCTCCTACAAATAAATTCCCAAACAACATAGAAAAAAAGTTTATTTCCAAATATATCCCTTTGTTTCCTCTGGACAAGCAGCAGTTGATAAATTATTGAAAACACACACTTAATAAAAAATCCTCACCAGTGTCTGAATTAGGTCCCCACTTAAGATAATGGAGGGATTGTATGAGAGGGTTTCGCATTTAACAGCAGACATGGTGATAAAATGACTCGAGTCTGTCCTCGGTGCCGATGGCTGCGCAGCTCGACTGATGCGGTGCGATGCATGCACAATAGGAGCAGTGGATTACACCACAGACTGCCCCGAAGACGCACAGAGTCCCAAAAGGAGCCCAAAAAAAATGGTTTAACATATTGTCAGTATTCTCCACAAGAAATCTCTTTAGGTTATTTTAACTTTGTCCAACCCCCTCTTTGTTGTCCTTCAAAGCTTTTCCCACAGGGAGCTAACTAGTAAAACACAAACAGCAGATAAAAATATGAGAAAGTTTTGCACGATGCTCATTCCTTCGGTCTTTGCCTCTAAGGTGCTGATTTTGAGCACAAGGACAAGGTTACAGCCCTCATGGGAGTGTGTCCATGGTATTATGTTACACTGCCGATGCCTCTGACAATATTGTGCCTTATTAATCATTGATTTGGTCGCTGGTGTTACTTTCAGTGCACTGGGGATTATGTTCACAGTGCCACTGGTGAGGATACATAGGTAACTTTTTAAGGCAATGGATGTATTATATGGAGGCGGTAGGAAAACATATGCCTGTGAGAGATGCCAAGACTGAACTGGGATAAAATGTACATGGATGATAAAAGTAGGAAGGAAAGACGAAGCGTCGGAGACGTGAAAACCCAACATCACTGAGAATGCCTACAATAATGTAAAATTTTGATGTCGGCAATGCCAATAAAATCTGATCACATGATCCTTTTTAATTTTAAATATCACCACCCCGTCACCCACCTCGCCTTATGAGCCCACAAAAAAGAAAACAACATGAAAAAAATCCCTAACATACAGGTGGAAGATAATCAGTGGGAAAACATGTTTGACAATAGAATGCCAAAACTCTCACTGGTAAAGTTAAGGGGCAAAAATAGTTCATGTTTCAAATATCCCACTGGAATATTTTATGGCAGTCCCTTCACTTTTAAATCTAGATTAAATATATTATTTATTTTCATAAATTGTGACCTAAATGAAACTGCAGGGATATCACATTAAAACGGAGAAAATGAGAGCTTGCTGCAACCAGATGGTGTCACAGAGTTATCAGTTCATTATTCACACATTAAACAGCTTTACTGGAGTCCTGAGGAACCCTAAAAATATAAATTAAGGGTCAGAGAGGTGATGCAACACTCTTTCCTGTCAGAGTTAAGTTGGTTTTGGAGGAAGGGATGATGTCCTGTCTTCATTCAGGGAGGGAAAAGAAAGAAATCACATGTCCTCCTGTGCTCGTCCTCTGCTGTCCACTGTAAACGAGGAGCCGCAGAGACGAAGACAGGCAGAGAGCAAAGGTATCCATTCATCTAGCAGCGTCTGTGCCCTTTAGTTCGTCCGGAGCTGGTAATCTGCCAAGAAATGCAACAGCAGAACATTAATGCACAGCTTTCTTCTCTTCGTCAGCTGTGAATCTAACTTACATGCAGCTTTATACAAACCCCAAGTAGTGGGTCCCAGCATGAGGACGCAGGACCCCCTTGGGGTCCCTTGAAATCACTGGAGGGACCTGAGTTTTTACCTTTTCTTAGGATTGCAACATCTGATTTGCGATAATGGGTAACTGTATGCTTTGGTAATATATTTGAAACATCCCACATCAGAGAGATGTTCCACAGAAACAAGCTGCTCCAAATATAAAAGGTTCCAGTCCTGAGCATCAACGATATTAGGAACTGTAGCATGCAACTAATTCATATCAACAGAATTAAATCAATTTATGTTTTTTATGTAGGATTGACCTACTAAAGATGATAAGTTTAAATGAGTTTCAAAAGAAAACAATTCCATCTAAATATATCTGGATGGTAGGACTGAGTAGCGGTGAAACGTGTCGCTCAGGAAATCTTCGTAGAGTTCACATGATTTTACAAACGTCTGCTCCCTCCAACAATCTTTAATCTTGCAGGATTAATTATTCAGTCTAAATTTGCAGTACATACAATTGTGCAATGTGTGTAATTGTGTGCTTTTTGAGACCTATTCAGGGTGCACATGTACTTTTTCAAAACCTCTGCTGAAATAGCATCCATTCCTAAAGCAGACCCAGAAAGTGAAGGCCAGAATCAGACCTGTGACTTTATGCTGTGCTACAGCAGAGCTAAGCCTTTTTCCAATGTGTCAACCTCCTGGTGTCATATAAAAAAATAATAACACACACACACACACACACACACACACACACACACACACACACACACACACACACACACACACACACACACACACACAGCCACTACATAAGAAGCTAACATGCAAAGTACTGTATCATCAATGTGTTAATTCTAAAAATGCAACCTGCATATGATTCTTTGGTCAGAGCTGTTATCCATCTCTCCACCTGCTTAGTCTGTTTTACACCCTGTTTACACTGAAAAGTGCTCAATTTTGCAGTACTGAACATTCACACTGAGTTTGCAGGAAATAATTTTTTTGTCTGCTGAGAGACGCTTTTTTATGTAGAACTTATACTGAATGAACCTATACAACAGTTGAAGGAACCTTGAATGCTTATATAATACTGTACAAGAAAAAAAAAAAAAAAAAAGATAATACTGGTGGCCAGAAATGCATACTATAACATTTTTCATTTTTCTGGTATTTCTGTGTTTCTAATGGTTATCTTCAAAATGTTCCTGTCTCAGTGCAAAACATTTCTGAAAGAAAGCACTTAAACACTGTTTTCAGTGAGTCAGCTGTTATTCTGCAAATAAGTCCTGATTATCTCAGTCAGGAGACTGCAATCAATCCCTGCAGACAGCGAGCGAGGGGAGGGCTACATGCTGGACACGTCACCAGAAAAATCTCAAAAATCACACCAATAGGAATGTCGCCTATTAAGCTAACATGCATGTAGTTTTTGGTTATGAGGGAAGACAACTGTAAACACACTAACAAAAACACATGAATCCAAACAAATCTTTGACTTCACTCTATGACAGTGCAAATGAGCATGCCTTGCTGTGACATTAAATTGAACTGGAAATAGCATGTACGTCAACTTGTACACTCGGAGCTAACAGGGAAGTGTCACTTTTAACATCCGCGCCGCGTGTCACTCTGATCAGAAATGTGCCGTGTCATCACATTCTGCTTTACACTGCGACAACTAAATGCCCGTCGATCAATCATTAATGAGTCTGTAGCTTCGGTCTAGAGTATCAGGGCACTATTTAATGAGCTGGAGTGAGTTGAGTGAAATGTGATCATTACAGTCTCCCCTGTGTTGCTGATGGCAACAATCACAGAAAGGCAACATCCTTCTGCAAGTCACCTCAGCTTTTTTTTTTTTTTCACTTTCCTGTTTTTAAACATCTTGTCTTTCTTCATTTCTATCTCTCTTTCTCTCTTCCTGATGCTACAGCAAGGCAGTAGTAACCTTGGCATTTGCTGGGCGCCACTCGGGGAGCCTCCTGGAACTTTATGGCATTGTTCAACCCCCAACTCGTACCTGACAAGGCCAGGTAATGGATATGATTGATGTAATGGAGTCGGGTTCATTCTTGAGGTGTAGGGCAGGTAAGAAACTTCAGGATTTCTGGCAGAGGTCCAGCTGATGTATTGGGCTTTTATCTCCATGTGATTTCAATTTGTCCAAAACTGAAACTCGTCTGGTAGCAAGAGGATTTTTTTCTGCAGTATGGCTTTACAGTGGCGGTATGAAGCAAAGTGTGAGATCTTTGAAAATCAAGCATGTGTTTAAGGTAAAAAAAAAAGAAAAAGCTGTGATATATTTAAAGATACTTCAAAGGGAATGTTTCAGGTTAGTCGTCTGATGCGGAACCCCTGATCACAGACACTTCTTGGCCCGTGTCGCCCTTGGTGTCACCCTTGAGTTTGACAGATGTGGGTTCATTTCCAGGGCAGCTACTGAATTTCAAGATCCCAGGTGCTGTCTTTGCTGCTGCACAATTTCATTTTCTGCTCAAACTTGGGGGGAAAAAAAAAACCCTTTAACCAACACCTGAACAAAGCCAAACAGTTTGGAGACTTTTAATTCTTGGCACCCTGCAGAGTGTTACTCTGTTTGTCGTGCCATGGCTCATGGTGATGGAGCAAGGCAATAGATATGATAGATGTTTTACAGCTGGGTTCATTCAAGGGCTGCACACTGAATACTGATGGAGACAGGACTATTTCTGACACTGATCTCTCAAGGAAAACATATTTTAAGCTCAGGGGTGGCCTCACATTTGCCAAAAAGGCAAATAGAAAGAAATGAAAAGCGCTTTATATTATTTTGCATCAAGAAGCATACATTTAGAAAGCAAGAATATAAAGAAAAAGCTGAACTTAAGAACATAAACCATGCACAGTCTGGATTTTACTCAGGCCCATGTTTCAGCGAGTTCAGTCAAGAATATTTACTGTCTTTTATGGAAATGCAACTTTGAGAGATTTAAACCTACAGATGCAAATCCACTGTGTGGAGGATATCAGTACATTTACTAGCTTGTTAATCACACCAAGCTGCAGTTTCATTTCAGACACATTTAGAAACAATCCAGAATGGCAGTCAGCAGTGCCAGTGTGTTTTATATGGGTGAGTTGTCAGGTGTGGTATCACAGTGTTATTGTCTCACCTCCACTTTGTGTGATGTAGCGGACCCATGGCAGGGCCTGGTAACCACTCTTCTCTATGATCTTTAGGTAGCGCACCTGAGGGAGCATAGAAATGTTCAATTTAGTTGTTTCACACATTGTTACACCATTTTATAACCAACATTCATTGTGGTAGCTCAGGCATCAACATTCAGTGTCCACCGTTTGCAGTGTGGCCCTGGCGGTACGCTGACAGCAGAACTTCTCAGATAAACTGAGCAGTTCAGGGACCGTGTTGTAGCACTGAAAACGCTTTTTCCCCCCACCAGCTGAAAAATGTTAGCCTGTGAAATGCATCATTTTTGCAACACAGGAGCAAAACTTAACTTGAAATACCAGTTTGTGTTTGCAGGACGCCACCAAACAACTAAATTGGAGATGACTTTACTCTCTGTATTAAAGGTTTATTTCTGCACATGCAGTTAATTTAACTATACATCTTTAATTTAACTTTAATTTTTAATGCACAACATTTTGATGAACAATATTTCGACAACCAAATTTTAATATTTCATCAAGACGTCACCGATATTTTATAAATCATCATTAAGCCCTTATGTCATGATGTTTTTTTAAGCTTTTCATTTCATTTTTTAAGGCAACATTGATAACTGGACACAGCTATCAAAATCTAATTGGTTAATCAGATGTGCAGATGAACCCATCAGACTAACACCACATAACTAATCACATTATCTTGTCTTGTCCATATGTCAAAGTGTCCTTAGGCAAGGCATCATGTCCCAAAATGTTCCAGGGTATGCGTGTGTGGCAGTGCAGCCATCACTAGTGGTGTGTGACTGTGTATGGGTTAATGTGACGGACTGTGCAAGAGCGCTAAAATGTGCCACTGCGGTAAATTCTATTGTTACAAATTTGTTCCATAAACAGTGTCAGAAGAGGAAGAGCAACAACAAAAACAACAGGCTATTCATGTGCAAAATGGAGTGGGAGGAATTATGAATGTATTAAATCTCCCCCCTTCAATCTGCCCCCCCCCCCCCGTTATTTTTCTGCAGTACCTCCTAAAAAACAAAATTCGAGATTCTGCTTCCCTCATGACAAAAATACTTATTTACAAAGGTTAAAAAAGCCCACAAAAAATCATAATAATAATAATAATAATAAAAAATCCAAAAACACAGATGAGTGCATAATCAAGAACACTCCTATAATCCCTCGTCCTATCTTCCAGTTCCTCCAAAACATATATAGATGTGAATCATGTCTTGAGAAAAATGGGTCTCGAAAGACCGTCAATCAGGAACCTTTGATTTGCTTCAGACTGGAATGGGTTATTAAGTGTTCTCCATGACTTTAGGCATGAAATGAAGTTGAGGGAGTACTGCGGCTCCTCCCATTATAAAGTCGAAAACTGGCAAGTCGACTCCAAAGTCACAATGCTGAATGATGAGTATGGCTTTAAAAAGAAGAAGGTCAGAGTAACAGCTGTAGGCTCGAAGGGATCATTCATACAGTTTATCACTTCTGTTTTTGAATTCAATGCACACAAAACATCAAAGGGAAGCAGCACAATTTGAACCGCTTGCCATCGTGGAGAGGGAAGTGATCTGTATATGTGCCAGCCCCAGAATGCAACTGAACAATGAACAAAAGCATGTGAGTAAACCAGTACGATCATTTCTTAAAAGTTTAACAAAAACAAACAAACAAAAAAAAAACAGTGGAATGACCTCAAGAGAGCTATTTGTTGTAGCACTGCCTTCATGTGAGGACGTCAGATATAGTTCTGTGAGGAATAATGATCAAACATCTGTTGTGCAGGTATGATCAGCAGCTACTCAGTCGAGGTTATTGATAAAAAAGGAGTTTCAGCTTCTTTTATTTATTTATTTTTTTCCTGCTGCACAGAGAACGAGTTAAATATAACCTAAAAGCACTGTTTGAATCAAATTGCAAATCCATTTCATTCAGAAAACCTGAATAATTCAAATTCTGCACATCATACTATCCTGAGACAGTGCAACGTATACAGTATACATGTCAAGATATTTAAGGCAAAGAAGTCAAATAGGAAAATTGGAGGATGATTTGCAATAGTGCCAAAGGAAACTTCCAAACCACAGTGGCTTCACAGGACTGTGCAAAGGCTAAATAAGCCTATTCAGGATGGCATTAGCGAAGGCCATTTATATTCTCAGTGCACCCATGTGTGAAAATCAAGCACAAGAGTGCTGAAGCTGCGGCTGAATAAGGAAACATTGGTAAGAAATAAATGGAATAAAAAAAAAGGTTCCTACCTGAATCCCAGACACAGTGAAATACGGGATCTCAAAATTAACTGTGATTGGTCTCTTGGCCTCCAGTTCATCACTTTCCACACTGGGGAGTCCAAAATGTGCCCGCATGATGTACTCCTTACCTCCCTATTGAAGCACACACACACACACACACACACACACACACACACACACACACACACACACACACACACACACACACACACACACACACGCACGCATGCACACACACACGCACACACAAGGAAACACACAGAAAACAGAGAATAAAACACCACTTTATTATTCAATCAGATAAAAGTAACGAGTGCTGCTCTTCATAATGCCTTTTAAATGGAAAGTTTATCTTGTTGAGTGTGCTCTGTCCCCATGTGTCGACTCCAATTAATACAAGGTTATTTCGTGCGAAAACAAAACAAAATCAATATTCATGAAATTACACAAAAACTCCCTTGTCATATCAAGGTGAGACAGACATCACTTTATAGGACTTAACATCTGCCAAACCTGTCTGCTCTATAAACACACAAAAAAACTGTTAATCATTTTTCACAGCGCCATTTGTTTAATATGTTAACGAAAGGATAACACAGACTGTCAAAGACATTCTGCCAAGAAGAAGAAAAAGAAAATCCAACAATTTCTACTTCGTACACCTTGGTTTCAAATCATTCAAGTGTTCCTCTTTAATATTCATGCCATGTGATTAACTGGGAACCTGTTCAAAGTGTAACCCCTCTTGAGTGAACTCATCTGGGATTGACTCCAGCTTCAGACCCTCAGAGGGATCTGGGCAGAGTCACACACATTCTGAGTCATTTGGGTTAATTCTAATGCAGCCTAAAGAGCATGGCAGAGTGTAAAGCATTTCACCGAAACAGAACCATTTCTGACAATCATATACTAAGCATCAGTGAGGGACAGCACACCAGTACAGTAGAAGTATTTAATAATTTGGCTCCTGTTTTGCATTCATTCCCAAACACCAGTCCTCCCACAGACATTAACATTTTCAAAAGTAGTAGATGGTCTCTATCATGTATGGCAGTGTCCAGTTTACACAGTAATGCACCTGTTCACTCACTAGCAGGAAGTTTGTTGGTGTTTTGACCGATGACACTTCAGCACATGTGCAGGTTGAGACGGGGTTTCACAACAATAGGAAGACGACCCGCTTCACCCACTGAGCCACAGCAATCGCACCTTTGCTTTTATTTCAAGCCGAAAACCTCCTCAAAAACACACCGGCTGTGCTTCACCGGGACCGTCGACGTATAGTTGCCAGGCAACAAAAGAAATCAACCCACCACATGTCATTGTGTTTTTCAAGGATCGTTGTACATGACATCCTCTTTGTCTGACTGAACTCTGCTCACTTCACACTGGTGAGAGGAGCTCAGGTAGAAAACACATTCTGCTCTCACATAGTTTCTCAAACTCCAAATGCCACTGCAAAAAAGACGCCGGGTAAGAAATAGGACTCCTAAATATAATACAATACATGGAATTTTCCCATTTTGAAAATTCTCATTTAAGTTGCAGTTACAAATGCTTTTTTTCCCTGACATTTTGGAGTGTAAAATATCCCTGCTGCAACCTAGAGCTGATAAGAAATCATTATTTTTCCATTGTAAATCCATTTCTAATAAAATAAATAGGTCACTGATAAAAAAAAAAAAAAAAAAAGTTATGGCTAATAAACCAATTTTGAGAAACTTCATAAAGTTATTTTCTGTAACAGGATAGCTAGTGTGCAGAGCTGGGTGGGTGTGAAGGCTGGTGGTGTGTGAGCTGCATTATTTTTCTTCATTATATCAAATCACTGCATCACATTCGTTTCATCCAACTCCTTAATAGACAGTGAGCATAAGGTAATGATGATTTTTGGTGAGGACATGCAACTTTCCAGAGACCACAACTGAACATCAACAGTGAAAGGAAAAAAAACAAACAAACAAAAACATATGCACAACAATATAAGCAGTCACACTTCATCTGGATAACAGTATTTCACAGGAAGTGGTAAATCTTAACTCTCCTTGACTGGCAGAAGGTGTAATAAATTTGCTGGAAAGATATCAGAACCTGACAGATAAAAAAAATACCTTGACTGAATTAATGTCCTGAGATTTTTTTCCCCCAACTGTGTGAAAATTTTCCTCTGGAAAGTCCCAGAACAAAAACCGTCAAACTGTGAGAACAGCAGAGAGCAGAGAGATAAGCCGTGAAAGCATGTGTGCCCGTTTAAAGAAGCTGATTATAATTTGAGGAATAGCCTAAGTCTTGTTTTTATCACAAGAATTGTTTTATTTGGACACTGTGGGTTGAATGTAGACGTGCATCAAACCATCAGGAAGAAAGAAGCTGAAAACTGAAAAATGCATAAATCCCAAAGTATCACTTAAAAATGTTAAATGCAGAGCTTGTGCTACCTGCTGAGGACTCCTGTTTATGCCTAAATTAAGCAACATAAATCAGCATTTGGCAAACAACCTGCACAAGAGGTAAACAACAATTTCTGACATTTTTATAGGTCGACTAATATCTAAGAGGATGTTTTTAAAGTTGCTCTCTCACATAAGGGTGGGCGATATGGCCTAAAATTTATATCACAGTATAATTTGAACCTTACACGGTAGACGGTATACATCACGGTATAATTTGATATGCAAATTACAGAATAACAGTTTGTTAATGGTTACCATAGCACATGGTAAATGCATGGAAGCAGGAAGTAGCTTTTATACTATTAAATAACATAAGTCAAGTTACTTTGAAGCCAAACCATGTCCAGATTATAGATGAGGGGTCGGCAACTTGATTATGTCAGGGCTCTCAAGTTTTGAATGCGGGAAAGAGTGACACCCCCACTCCCCCATCCTGTCCCCCTCCGGAGAGTTGTCCACCTCTGCGGAGTCCGCAGTGGCAGACTCACGTGATGGCCATGCTTTTTTTCACTGGTTGTTGCGCTATTTTAGCCCGCCCCTTTCCTTTTTTGATCGACAGGGTAGGAGACGCGTTTCCTCCCAGTTCCATAGCAGCGGTGCACCAGACAAATTTACCGGCATTTTTTTCAGCGTGACAAATACAATGTGTGGTGTGAGTGCGTGACAAAACACTGAAATGCGTGACTGTCACGCTCAATGCGTGAGACTTGAGACTCATGTCGGAGCATGAAGGAATCGTTCAAAGCCAGCTAGTTCGTCGGTGGCTAACAGCTAAGTTAACAGCTGACTGAGACACTGGTGGCGTCTAGCAGCAGGCTACTGTTACGAAGTGTCCCTGAAAGCAGCAGGAGCTGCAGGTTGTCCACTGAACCAGAGGGTTTCAATGTGTTTCACAGGTAATGTCGTGAAGGCAGTTTAGGAGGAGCTGATACTGACAGGGTAATGGACGGTGTTACTGCCTTCACGAAGCAGCTGCCTCAGATTCTCAAAATCATCTGGTGGGCCAGACATTATTGTTTTCGGGCCAAAAGTGGCCCGTGGGCCACCAGTTGCCGACCGCTGTTATAGATGTTGCACCAATCTTTTTCACGAGCTCTTCCTCTGTCTGTTCACTGCTGGCCGCCATCGCCGTTGTTGTGCACTTCTTCCTCGGGGTACCGGGCATCTAAAAAGTTGCATTACTGCAATCTAGAGGATGTAACGTGCTATCGCGGTTGGGCGGTATGACCAAAATCCCTACCATGGGCCAAATTTATATCGCATACGTTTATACTGATTATACCGCCCACCCCTACTCTCACTCTTCAGTTAGCTTTTGCAGTCATGAAGAAGAAAGGTTGGAGAAGAAGAAGGTTGGTCATTTTCAGACTTTGGAAATGCTGCAGTTTTCTAGTATGTTAGGCCCATTAGCATGGCTCATCAGAATCCACTGTATATGCAACATTTTAACATAGTTTGGAGAAAAGCTCTGTCAAAGATTCAAGCTTGATTCAAGGTGGTGATTCAAAAAATCTCTGCTTCCCTTTAGAAGTTCCCAACCTGAGATGGAGGACTCTTTCAGGATCACGCACTGTTCTGAGCCTTGTCTAAATCTGAGGAAAAACCATAATAAGACACTAAAGAACCTACAGTGGAAACTGTGCTTTGTTAGAAAGGGTCCTGTTTTGTTTTTTTATTCATTTGTGAACGGTGATTTCTACCAACATTTGAATTCCCTGAAATGTTTTGGAAAACCAGAAGTCACAGAGGGTGGTCTGCAGCCTTTTGTGGAGGTAAATTGGGAACCATTGCTCCACAGGAGCAAGAGGGAAATAAAAAATGGGTGAAACATTACTGGTTTGCCACATTCTCATGGCTATTTTCACCAGGACACAAAACAAGGCAGTACAAGGTAATGAGCCAATTTTCATCATAAAAAAAGGAGGCATTTATTTATTTGAATGCTCTACTAACCGGGAACGACTTGATGTTCCACTGCACGGCGCTTTTCTCCGGGACCCACTTGGCGCTGCCGGTGCTGGTCTTGAACTTGGGTGAGTCAGCATCGCTGGGCACCGGCACCAGAATGGACACATTGTTGGCAGTGGATCGGCTCTTAAACTGACTCCGAGCCTGTGGAAGGTGACAGAAAGACAGAGTTCAAATGTCTTTCGAGATGTGCACAAAAAAAAGAAAAAAAGGAAAAAGAAAAAGAGCAGGCACATCCAAATTCGAATGAAGGCAGCGTTCATAATTATGCGCAGTGTGGCTTGTTATTTGCAGCCTGTATGGGCGTCAAGGCATTGAACAGATGGTAAACGGCAACTCACTGGAGATCCATGTGTCATAAATACTAAATAAGTTTTAGAGAGGGGACCACTGTCGTGCACGGCGCTATTCATGTGTGTGTGGGTTTCTGTTTGTGTGGCGCTCTTCATTACCTTCACCTTGATCTCCACACGACTGTGGGAGAACTTTTCAATCACACTCTCGATCCATATGAGAGGCTTCACCTGCCAGAGAGAGATCGAGAGAGACAGAAGACAAGGTCAGGACTGCGAGCGCAGAGCCGAGAGCGCCACTGCAGACACGCCGCGTAAAACAAGACACGGTCCAAGCAGATAAACAACATTTACACCCGTAAACGTTTTGGTCTGTTTACAGTCCTGAATCTGACAAACTTGATAAAGGTGCTTCTGCTCTCTGTTGCTGATTTTATACTCATGATTTGAATCAGCAAAACCTTTAAGTCTGTAAAAAGGGAAGGGAATAATGAGAATACAATATTTAGGGAGTATAACTCGCTGAGTTCTCAGTGTGGTGTTTGAAGTAAGTAAAACATTTTTCTTTGTGTTCGCAGGAGGTGCGAGTTGTGTGTTGTTCAAGAAGAGAAATGTGTGTGTGTGTGTGTGTGTGTGTGTGTGTCCTCACTGTCGTGTTGAGGCGATAGGACATGAGCTCGCTCTCGCCGTCGGGAGGGATGAAAGAGATGGTGCGGTCGTTCTCGAAGCGTGACAGACGGACACACTGATGAAACTTCACATCCTCCAGCTCCACTGTCTTGCTCTTCTCTCCTGACACGCACACACACACGGGGACGGACACACACACACACACACACACACACACACACACACACACACACACACACACACACACACACACACACACACACACACACACACACACACACACACACACACACACACAATAAAAAATGAGGATTGAGAGCTTTTCATGCAGCCTTGGGGAAATGAAGGTCAAGGTAATGATGACTGACAAACATTCACTCAATCTCACACAAACACACACTGTACACACACTGTACACACAGCGCTGCTCTCGAATCAATCTGGCCTCTTCTCGTACCTCCACACAATTATTTTTGCTGCCCCACACACACACACACACACACACACACACACACACACACACACACACACACAGAGACACAGTTTGTCTCCAGTACCTGCTGCCATCATCTTCTCCCCCACTGAAGCCCATTCAGCTGCTCCACACACACACAAACACACACTCACACTCACACACCTGCACTGACACACAACAACAAATCATTGTGTGTCTCGGCCAAGGGGTGGGTGGGATAAGCTCCTTGGTGAAAATTGTCTGAATTTAAGAAGTTTTTTTTGTTATTATTGTCATTATTCTGACAAAAAAAAAAAGGAAAAAAAAGCTGTCATTAATTTGTTTCTGAAAGCTTGTAGTTTATTTGTCACACTCCTTGGCCCGCTGCCCCCCACAGACATGAGATTTGCATAAGTGTGCAACTAACTGGAATTTTCATGACTGATTTATCTATCCAGTGTTAGAAATCAATCATTACATTGATGTATTGCTGTATAATAATAGGTGAGTTTTACCATTGTGAGGACCTAAAAAGTTTCATCCTTATCAACCCTGTTGTGACAAATAACTTCTTCTAAATGGGATGCATCAGAAACATGGCTAAATATTCCAAGGAGAAACAACTTTTTGTCTATAAACTGAGCTAAGTAAATAAGCATGTGTTTGTCAATCTAAAATTCCTTCAGTAATACATTAATTACAAATTAAATGCAAGTGATAAAAAGTTAAACTGTCTTTCCATCTCTTATCACACGTGATACCCATCATTTGTTTAGTCATGTAAATTGTTTTGCACAATGTCTGCTCTAACATAAATAATAAAAGGCATAATTTGGCGATCCTGTCCAAGAAAGCAAGTCTTGGAGAAGTTACTTAAAATCAGTACGAGTAGCTTCTTCAAAAAATAGTTTGGCAAGAAATAACTGTGTTGCTTTCTTATTGTCCATCTCATGGTTTAGGATGTATTAGTACTGCTAAAAGTTGTATTATTGTGGCGTTGAGGAGACACTAGCTGAGCTCTCAGCACTGTGTGGGTCAGTCTAATGATTGATTCACTCAAGTTCGGCTTTTCTCTGACTAAATCCGTCAATTTGATGCTCTCTACAACAGGTTCCCCGTTGCACGCTAGACTTGGAGGAGATATACCGGTAATTCTCAGCAGCCATGCAGCGCTTTGATTATAAGTCACCAGAAAAACATGCAGCAGCAAAATGGCAAAAAAACCCCAAAACAAAACACATAGACAATTCTTATAAAGGTGAAGTATGATTAATTGAGGGCTGAGTCGCAAACTGTGGATGCAGGCAGGGTAATGTTAGCTGATGCTAAAGCCACACGCTCCACAAGAGTTCACATTCTTTCAGTCATTATTTGCACATAACTGATAACAAAGCATTACTTTATACTGCTGTACTCCAAATGTTGATTTGTTGAAACGGCACACTCATGTTGCTGCTGAGAAACTCAAAGCATCTTCTAAAAATTCAAATATGCATCTCTTATGCAAATCACAAAAGGTACTACAGACCAAATTCTGAGGACCAGAATATCAGTCAGTTCTCCCTTTGTCTATAAATTTAAGAAAATGGTCCAAATGGTGGAGCCAGAGTGCAGGGCATCTGCAGCACACACATCCTCGCTTATGAAAAGTGGGCATTTTAATGGCAGCGTCTGTAGTCTGCAGAAGAGAGTCTAACTTTCACCTCTAGTGTGGTTAATGGACGGCGCTGAGTGGTGGAAAACTGCTGTAATGACTGAGGGCCCACACCTAAATCCCCCATTCTACATTCAGCTAAAGCCTGCTTCGACTGCTCTGAATGCAATGCTGGACAAGCATTAAGGCCATCCAAGACCGTGTGTGTGTGTGTGTGTGTGTGTGTGTGTGTGTGTGTTTCTTCCTTGTTCATCGTTGTCTCTGTTGAGTATGTGTACGTGTGTTGGTTTATGTATGCCCCCGTGTTTGGAGACTCAGTAACTTGGTGGTTACTCTATTGATTTTCTCTCTCGGGTGTGTGTGTGTGTGTGTGTGTGTGTGTGTGTGTGTGTGTGTGTGTGTGTGTGTGTGAGACATTTCCTACAGTATACGTTGGGAATGACTGAGGTCAGGTCGATGGAGAGGACAGTCGTCGTCATCAAGTAAAGCAGTGAAGTCCTTTTTGAATGTCTGTTTTGACAGTGACAAATTCACAATGACACACACACACACACACAAGACTCACTAACAGCGTACCTAGTCTAACCTTGACCATAACCAATACTAGTCTAACCATATAATCATAGTTGCTCCCTAAAGAGTGAATTTATCTATAAATGTTTATATTTGAAACCAAACCTCAGACAGACTTCATAATATCCTGTTTTTCATTTCACTCTGTCCACTTTAGGGTCACTGGGGACCGAAAGCAATCACATCTGCCTATCGGGAGAGACACAGTTCACCCAGGAGAGGCTGCCAGTTTATCACAGTGCAAACAAAGAGATGCATACATAGTCACAAATGCCTCATATTCACCTAAATGGGTAATATGAGGAGCACCAAACTGGAAAAAAAATCCACTGAGAGATCCCCATATAGCCTAAAGCCAGCCAACCAGTTTACTAACCCGGGTCTCAAATTTAACCCAAATCTAAACTCTGAAATATGACTGAACTAATGAAATCCCTAGACTTTCTTTATAAGGTTTGTCATTTTTACCTACTAAAAGGTGAAGTCCGCCTCATGTCAGTAGGTAAACAAAGCACAGGCAGTGTTATCAAGACGAGATAGAACCTAAAGGTCATATGGGACACTTTCCGTCACTGCTTAGATCTCTGGGGCGAGAAGAGGAGGCAGGTGTGTGTGTGTGTGTGTGTGTGTGTGTGTGTGTGTGTGTGTGTGTGTGTGTGTGTGTGTGTGTGTGTCAGCGTAGAATTGAAGATGCAGCGCTGTCCCCTGTGGTTCACTTTAAAGGCCACTCTCACCTGTTTTCATGCTTTTAATGCACAGCAGCAGACCAGAGCCACCTAATTTGTTTTCTGTCCATTGTCACACAGTGAAGACTAACATAGGAAAATAAATAAATAATGAAGATTTCAACATGTTTAAAACATCTCATAGTGCTCTGGATGATCTTTAGCCTTCGTATGTGTAGTGTCCTTTGGTTAATCTTTTTTAACACTGCAGAACACCACATTTTTATCATCATTTTCACATGAAAAAGGGTACAAAGTCCGTTTGCTTTTTGTTGTTGCTTTTTTTGGTGGTGTTGTCTGGGACATTTTATAGAAAAGAATATTTCATGTGAAGACAAAAAACAATTTTATTTACCATAGATGTAATTGCTTGCCTTCAGCTTTTACTGTCATCAGGCAGGTTTGATAGATAGATTAGATATATTTTGAAGATTTCTTTTTTTGGTGTTTTTATTATTATTATTATTATCATTATTATTATTATTTTTTTTTTTTATACACACTCCCTCATGTCAAAAAAAATGTAAGAAAGTCACTGAAAATGTTCCTCAATCTTCAGGATGCATGAACTGGTTTTGGTACTCCAACTGTTATAAAGAGCCAGAAATTTAATTTACAACTCATAACTTCAACAATGTCTTTGTGGGCAGTGAAGTTCAGCGTACTGACCCTCAATTCATATAATATGAATGGCAATTCTTTCAGCGGCCTGTGGTGACAGTTCTGGATTTCTGCCAGTGGAGGGCAGCATTAAATGATTTATTGTCCCCTCGACACTGGCTGCAGCCTGCTGAGATAAAAAGTGCAAACCGTGCAACTACAGTTATCAGGAGTGACGAGGAAATGATATATAAAAAAGTTTAACTGCTGAAGATCAGAGTGCAAGACACATTTTAATATTTGTATAAACATTTGGTAAGTGTGTGTGTGTGTATATGTGTGTGTGTGTGTGTGTGTGTGTGTGTGTGTCTGGTGTGTTTGTTTGATCATTACTCTTGATCATTATTTCGGGGGAAATGTTATTTCTCAGACTGCTGCACACAGCAGGGGGATTGAGGGCTGCGAACGCCGGATAGCCACAGACCCTCACGTTTCATCTGCAGGGCTGTAGCCCGGGGTGAGGATTAACTCACAGGCAAAGAGGCTAGACAGTGATGGAGCCTTTCCTCTTCAGCAGGGAACAGTGGGGGTGGAGGGGTGGAGGAGGATGTGCAGGGGCAGGAGGAGGAAGATGCAGCAGTTGGAGACAATGATGAAAAAAAAATTCATAGAGGAGGCAGAGACGGAGAGGGAAACTAACAGTGACAGGTATGAAATCAATTCAAGCCTATGTGTTCGGTACAAAATAAAACGCAGTTCTCGGACAGCAACAAAAGTGTTAAGATTAAGATATGGATGTTGGGAAAGACAAGCATGGGGTGAGTTCAGGGTGAGGTGATTCAGATAAAAGAGAATACCTGATAAACTTATGACCCCAAACTTGAATTGATATTTCACAGTTTACGAAGCAGAATTTTTTCATCAAACTTCAATAAATGTGCAGTGATCCCAAAATCCAGGTTTTTTTTTTTTTTTTTTTTTTCCCCCAGAACACTATATTATATTTTGGAATGTAATACTAAGCTGAAAATGAGATCTCACTGTAATTGCATTTCTGCTTAACATTTGGTGTGATGTCAAACTTAACATAATATAAAAAAAAAAAAAAAAAAATCCTGAAATACATCTACTTCTACTATACAGTCACAACAAAGAAACACACTGGGTGCAAACGGGTACAGTATGAGTGCAGACGGCAGTGCAGTGAAGCTGGCCAAAGCTGGGAGTGCTGCTCAGGTTGAAGTCATTAACCTGTAAAGGTCAACATGTTCAACAGGACCTCCCAGTAATTATATCTGCATGGACAGACTGCTGAATGTTTCCACTGGGCAGAGACTAAAAAAAATCTGCAATTATCCTTGACATAAGATACATATTCAGAAAAGTAACAATATAAAAAGGAAATATACCAATTAAGAAATCTAAACCACCACAGAGTTGACAAATACATTTAAATTTAGAGAAAATATGATGTAAAAACAAAAAAAAAAGTGACCAGAGATGAGAAAACAACAAAATGACTCAATCAGGAAAAACTGTGCATAAAAAACAATTACATCAACATGGAAAAAGACCAAAAGGGCTGAAAACAACAGACCTAAAGGGGTTTGTTTTTTATTTCCATCATGATGTCTAATGATTTTATTTTAATTTGTGCAGCGTGATGTGAAACTGTAGCGAATCCCAGTCTGTACTTACTGCCTGTGATCTCGAACAGCACTTTATCATTGAGGCCCAGTCTGAGTTCAGGCATCCCGGACAGGACCACTTTGAGCTTGATGCATCCAACGATTTCGCTACGCAGGACGCTGCCACTCGCACTCACCTACAGAGACACACAGTTTGACATCAGGACGGTTCAGGTTCATATGACAGTGTTGTGATCACAGACTGTTTGTAGACAAACTCTCACATCAGAGGAGGGACCAGTCCCCTGAAGATAAGTTGTCAATTGAGGATTATATCACCCTCATCCATAAAAATACAGTTTATGGATGAGCTTTAATCAACAGAACAAATCTAATAATTAATCTCCTGCAATCAGACAACACTGAAAGGCTCTCAGCATGCAGTGAGACACAAGCAAGTGAGGCTTCATGATGTGAAAGATGATGAACAATTCCTTGAGATGTTTTTTTTTTAAGTCACTGAAAAAGGGAGTGAAAAATGCAGCTACACAGCAGCAGCGGTTAAGCACATTAAAATGTCATTAGTTTCCCCTTGATTCAGAAAAAAAAACAGCCAATGAATGCTGAGGTGTCCTTGAAGGTGCTGCTTCAAGGACAAGACAAGTGAAAGGAGAGTCGTATCGCTTCTGCAACTGAATAGATAATAAGGACGTGTTCACAAATCAGCTTTGTGCTTTTAGCTGCAGGAAATCTTGAACCCTGAAGAAGCAAATGTGTAAAATTTATTATGAAACAGAAATACTGTGCTGTAGGTACATATTAATTTTCATGGTATAAATGAGCAATTAGAGCACGAGAAGATAAAAAAAAAATCACTGCTGCTGTAACTTCAGGTAGTTTACAAAAAAGAAAAATATATGAGAAAATAGATTTCAGTCACTTTTTTTCTCAATTTTAAATTTAATATTTATGAAAGCTGGATGACTCAACTATAAAATGAACAATATACTGCGTATTCATGGAATGAGCCCCACAGTAAAACATGTAGGTAGCACAGAGAAAAATGCATCAAAATCCCTGATAATATTCTTCCATTAGTGGTTCTGCACTGCAGCACCAGACACAAGAGCATGACTGGTGCCTGTTTGGCAGATAATTGACAGCAACTGTATATAGATTCGTAAATAGGACTTGATCTTACAGTCCCTAAGTTTCAGCATACTTCTTGCCAGAGACTGCTTTCGATGGTAAAAGACTGATGCAAACGCTTGACACATCTTCAAGTTGTGTACCTCAATTTCATTGAGTGTTTTGGCCATTTATCACAATACATTCTCTATTGAGGAAGGCCCACCACAGGCTGATCAGACCTGGATGTGTGTCACTTTGGGGCCCAGACAGGATCCTTCCTCTTCATCCACAGCCACTGACTGCTTCTTTCTGCTGTATTGGCCTGGGCTTTGATGTTTTTTCTCTGTATTCGCCCACTAATTCCAAAATCTTTGAGTTTTATAATGGAGTGGCCTACGAAGCCTCTGCAGCCTACTTCGACTGGCCGCATCTCAGCCTTCCAACCTCCTGCTGCAGGTTCAGCCACTAGGTCAGGTGCTCAACAAAGCTTTTTCTGTTCAAAGGCCTCCCCCATGGCATCCTCCCAGGGGACCTATGAGAAAGGTGCGCTGCTGGGATTTTGACCAGAAGACCAAATCTGGTCGTAGGTTGGTTGCTGCAATCTCAGATGGAAATATGAGACGGTGGTCCAAGTCAACGCGCATTTCCCAGTCTCTGGTTCCCTGTCATTGTCTGAGCTCAGGAGGGCAAGAGTTGTTGTCTGTTTCTCTTCCTCCCGTATAAATGATATGGCCTGCTTGCACTGGTCTTGGGGGTGGAGAGGCATGGTGCTGATGGCTACTTTCTTGGCCTCTTGTTCCACTGCTAAGCACCTCAAAACTTGGTTATGCCGTCAGGTATACCTGCCCTGAGTCAGACTGGTCTTGCACCCTGCCAAGATGTGCTTGAGTGAAGCTGGTGCTGAGCACAGAGGGCAGGCTGGACCTTGGCCCATCCAGAGATGTACGTTGGTGGGAGCAGGCAGCACATCATATGTTGCTCTAATAATGAAGCTCAGCACATTTGACTCCAATCCCCACAGCTCAGTCCATGTGATCTTTCTCCTCTCGAGATCATGCGATCTCCAGCGGCCCTGGGAAATGGCTCTGGCACACCTACTCGCTTCCTTTTGCTTGAGCAACTCCACTATCACCAGGAGTCGGCGTTCTGCAGGGTTAGCCTTTTACCATGTCCATTATGATCCTCCCAGGCCAAACCCTCCTCTGCCTTGTTGGATGCGGCCTACAATGTCTCGATGCCGGAGGGCGGATTTTGCATCAGCCACTGCAGCAGCTAGAGTCCATTTTCTCACTGTGGCCAGAGTTGGTGCAACTTCCCTTACCACAGGGTCCTGAGATTCTGTGAGTGTCATCTACAGTCTTGTTTTAGCACTCTGGTATTCTTCGACCAGACTGGAAATGGGCAAAGACAGGCCTCCCCTCAATTATAGCCCAATGCTACTCAGGCACCTCGGCAGAACAAGCCACTTCCTCACCTGAGTGTTTACCAGTCTTTCCACCCGTTTGGCCTGCGAAAGACTCACCTCGTACATGGTAATTAGCCAATTAAGTCGGGGCCAAATTGGAAGCACCAGAGCTTCAGTTTTCCAGACAGGGCAATGCTTTCAATCTGCTTGAGGCCCTTGATTGTATTCTTCCTGAGCTTCTGCATTTGCTGAGTGCCTTTGAGCCTCTTATTCCTGCTTTCTGCACTGCTCTATCAATTAGACTGTTGCTCTGTAGAAACGCAGAGGGCTGGATCTGCCAAAACTGATTTAGGGTAGAGGAGTTTTCTTCTTTAGGGATTTATATCCCTCCTGCTCATCGCCATGTTTAAGGCATTTTTCCCTTCTCCCACCTCACTCGATCAATTTCCAGCAATATCTTAGGATACCTGGGGTGTTCTTGTACAGTTTGTAGGGGATGCCATTTGTCCCTGGGGCTGATGCTGATCTTACCCACTTCATTGTGCTTGCCACTTCACTCCATGAGGGTGGTCCAGTTTCCGTTTGGTGCTGCGGTGGATGAATTTGTGGCATGTAATGAGGAATTGCTATTGGTTTATACCTTTTCGTAGGCATCTTTTAGGTGCTTCTCCAACTCATTTATTGGGACTTGAAGGTTCCCACTCTTTTGCTGTCCGAGCAGGTTTTTAATTAACCTGAACAGATCCCTGTAAAAAACAGTCCTTGCTTGTTCCTTACTCTTGTGATGTTTTCTCAACCAATCACCTCTTCACAGCTTTGTCATTCATTGTTTTAGCTCCACCTGCAATACTTCCAGCCCTCTTTGCTCCTCTTCTGTGGCTTTTTTCCCATTGTTTCCTTATTTGCTTCCTCTCCTTCACAAGCTTTTCCAGTTCCTGTTGCCTCCTAGACATGGGCCTGGCTGATGACTTATTCAGACTTGGTTCTTATGACTCCAAATCTGTCTGCCCCATAGTTGTGTAACATATCTGTCATCTTGCTCATTTTTTGCTCTCCACATCTTTTCTGTGCCTCCAAGAGACAGACTAAGTCCTCATTGATGGAGTGTCACTCTCTCTTCTGACTGGAATTGGGCCATACGACCTGAAGTTTTCTCTCCCCTTTCCACCTTTCTGCTGCCGGCCATGGATAACTGGGCTCTGGACTCTTGTCGGTTGGCTGGTCCATGCTTGGTTTAATTTTGGCCGAGGTATTGATACCCTGCGGACTGTGGTGGTTGACCTGCCGCTGGACTTCATTCAACTGATCTGGCTGCCCTCTCATCAAGTAACAGTCAATGCGAGGCCCTTTGTCCAGCTCGACCAGACACTTTTTCCTGCCTTGATGAATCCTCAGGCCCTTCGCTGATGTCACTTTAGTCCATCCACACCGGCAACGTCGAAGTTGTGTCCAGTCAGTATTGCTGCTTCGTCAATTAGTGTGCTGATTTTTGGTTTCATTGTCACTTTCGATACTGGGTCATTTGCCATGTGGTCCATCAGTGGGTCATCTTGTGTCCCCTCTCTCGCAGACTCAAGGGGTATTCTTCTTTTTGAACCTTTCTTAGCAGGGCTTGGAGGAGCTGCTGCACTCTGAGTGCACTATTAGTAAATATGAATGAGTTCCTGCAACTTTTTGGAGTTTGTGTTCTAAACTATCAATATGCCAATTTGGGAAGCAAAACTTGAAAAATCCCATCTCCCATTCTTCAAGGTACAGAAATACTTTAAGGCTATGGGAAAGACCCTTATCAACAGGCTTGTTTGCACTGGTGTTAAGAGCATCGACAGTGCAGCCTGAGACGATGAGACAACATTGTGCTCAGTAACAAATCAAAGTTCTGTACGAGTACGATGGACGGGTCAAAATATGGCAATACAGTATGAAATACGAGGGTGGACCCAAAAGAAACCGGAATTTGGTTGTAACTTTTTAATTCTTACATTTCAAAATAAAACACCACCCTCGCCTTCAAAATAATCTCCATTCGCGTTAAAGCGACACTAAGGAACTTTTAGTTTTTGCTGATTTTGGCAGTGCCAGTGGACAAAAGCGGTAGTGTTTTGCCTGAACTAATACTACAGTTGCCATGAGGACTAGCGCATGGCGTCGTAAAATGCTGCCCCCGGTGGCATGCTGTCGGATTGAACTCGCCTACATTTGTTTCCAGTGGCTGTGTGAAGGATGGATAACGACGAGGTAATGAATCTAATGGTGGCTAAACAATGTTATTTCATGATGTGACGCATGCCGTAACGCAGTCTGCACAATTGGAGTTTTTCAGTGTGCAAGGTTCCTACCACCCTCCTCACAGCTGCTTAGTCCAAGTGAAAGCAATACTGACGCCCTCAGGCCGTGACAGAGGGGTCATTCAACTACTTGTAAGTCGATGTATCATCAGAAAAGATATTAAAATGTTTTATTAAGGTTGAAAAGTTTCTCAGTGTTGCTTTAATGCAACGCTCCAGCCATGTTTCCCACTCCACAAATGTGTCGTCACACCCGTGCGTAATTGTGACATTCAGGGCCAGCTGCAATTTGTCTGTCACCTCCTCCACATCTGCAAACCGCTGTCCCTTCAGCTCCTTCTTCAACTTGGGGAACAAGAAAAAGTCACTCGGGGCTAGATCTGGCGAATAAGGCGGATGGGGGAATAGAGTCATTGCATTCTTCGCCAGAAACTGCGTGATGCGCAGCGCCGTGTCCGCTGGCGCACTGTGGTGGTGGATCAACCGGGCTCCACTCCGCCACTACGCGGGACGCTTCCTCCTCACATCCTCACGGAGCTGTCTTTGGACTTCGATATAGTAGTTCTGATTTACAGTTTGACCTGGAGGAACAAACTCGCTGTGGACGATACCCTGGACAGTGAAAAAGCAGATCAGCATTGTTTTCACGGTTGAGCGGACCTGATGCGCGGACATCTGGCCCTTCTCAAACCGCCCGAACCACTCATGGACCTGATTCTTCCCCAGAGCATCATCCTTGTAGACTTGCTGCAACAAGGTGAGTGTTTCTGCTGCTGTTATACCCAGCAAAAATCAGAATTTAATGTTGGCGCGCTACTCAGGCTCTCCAGTTAATGTCACCATTTTGGAAAAAACTGCAGAGCGGAGCTGCACTCTGTTACTATAAATAGCGTGTGACAGACGTCAGTGTCACTCTGGGATCTCAGATTTTTCACAGATATGCACGAGGCTTACCTGTAGCACATCTGAGGGCCAGAAGTCGAAACTCATTATTACTAGTATTTTATGACCAAATTCCGGTTACTTTTGGGTACCCTGTCGTAGAACGCATGCTGCTGCTCATACACAACTTAATTGGGTCTTGTAATGATATGGGGCATGTTTCTCATGGGCAAAACAGTCTGAGTTTATTTTCTATGAGAGCTTCTGACACAGGAAAATTCAGGCAACAGTGGTGATCCCATATTTCACTATCTTCCAGGATAATCAGAGTACCTCCAGATTTTTGGAGAGGAGCAAACAGTCCGTCATGAGTTGAAACCTTAGCCCATGAAAAAAAAAAATAAATAAATAAAAGAGGTTGCAGGCGTAATCAGTTTAAGGACACTGGTTGAACTTGAAGGTGCTGATCTGCTCTGGCTTCATATGGATCTTAAACATGCTCTGACAAACGACGCCAATACAAGAGTGATTAACAGCTGTGAAATATTTCAGGAGATTATGTTAATATACATCGGGGTATCAATCATCCCTACATAAGATACATTATTCATGCTGTGAATATAGGATCCATGCACTTCACTGGAGAGCTCACTCGTCAGGCTATCTAAAGATATGCAGTAATAGTTAGGATTCTCTCCTTATCTTCTTTTTACATATTGATATGTGATATAGAACAATATTTTGTCTTGAAGTTCTCTGGGACACAGTGCGAAGGACGGACTGTTTTGCCTGAAGTCACCTTGGATTCACGGACTTTCATCCAAGAAACAACACATGCTATACCTGTCTATATGACTTGGGGTTGACTGAAATTATGCCAGAGTTGGGTTGGATTCTTCTCCTCGGAGTAGCAGCCTTGCTCTCAATCAGCTGATTTGTGTGTGTATCCTCTGCAATCCTCAATAAATCCTCCTTGTGCAGTGTCAACACCTTGACTCATCATCTTTGGCTCCGATTCACAAAAAAATTCCACAACAATATGAGTTTCTAGAGGAAGAAAAATTCCAAATAGCTCAGTATAACAAAGATCCCCATTTAGCAACCTAAACAGCCCTATCTCATCACAGTAGGAACTCCACTAAACCTTTAACAGTGTTGCACTATCACCACGAAGTCAGCATCAGATCCCTTAGGTCCTATAAGTTACAAGTTCGGGCCGTCATGGGAACAACGACATGCATCAGTGAGCCTCAGCGGTCTATGACCCTGCTGCCGCTTCATCACATCTCTTTTCTTGGACCACTTTTGATAGACACTGACAACTGCAGACAGAGAATACTGAACCAGAGCTGCATGACTGGATTCATGCAGTCATCTAGACATCAGAATTTGTCCCTTATCAAACTCACTCAAGTCTTCTCTCTTCTAACATGTTTACTTGCTGCCAAATATAACCAAACTGCTAATAATCACCAGAAGGTGAATTCAGCAGCTATTAATGGACTAAGCAGCAATCGTAAAGATGCACATGTGACAGAATATTAGAGTAATTTGTTCCTGTTGAGTGATTCTTTCCAGTTAGTTGGCGCTGCCAAAGTAAGCATTTTCCTCACCAAGAGATTTACTGACTCGATGACATCCATAAAAACTTCATTCTTCCTGTACTTGATGCCCTCTGAACGCCAAGACACGGCGTTGGTGACGGTGGCGGGAGGTCGAGGCGCTCCCACTTCTAATTTATGTCCCTGCTGGGTAATGTACCTGAAAGAGACAAAGACAAAGATAAAATATGGCTCAAGCTGTGTCCAAACTAAGATTGTAATTGTGCTGTGCACAACACCGTGAAATACATGAATCACCTTTTTTTCCTGAAATAATTGTCAAACACTTCATTAATGTGTTTCAGTGAGAAGCAGGATTTGCATGTTTTTTTTTCCTATTTTTGAAAAAAACTACAATAAGAAACTGGAGTGCAAAATTTGAATTTAATCTCTTAATCTCCCTTAATGACTGACACCCCAAAGAAAACCAAATAGAAAATGACAACAAATACTTTTCTTTAATCACATCTCATGATTAAAATGAATGAGGTGTTGTAGCATAAATAAATTAAATAAGCTTCCTATTCATGCTGGTGGAAAATTACTGAAGGATGTAATTGGAAAACTGAGATTTACATAACCCCATTGTGAACGTAGCCACTAACAATATTGTGATACATGCATTTGTTCACACAATACTAAACAATTAATTAATGCTTGGGTAAGTAAAACCCAAGCATCAGAGGTCTAGAGAGCGAGGGGCCATTAGAGAAAACTGGAACAGCTTTAAAGGTGCCGCCTGCAGGAATTAGACACACTATCAGTGAGGCTGCAGGTATTCAACAACTGAATAAATTTGAATGTCCCATTACTTCTTTCATGCATTTAAGAGAGTGGGAAAAGGACTATGACTAGGTTAATGAAAGAGGCAAAAAAAAACCTCAAAACTTATTATTACATATACATATTTTACTTTTTTAAAATTTGCAAGTTCAGAAGAGTTGAAGCTGTCTCTGGGATGATATTCCCTCAGTTCACATGCAAATACAGATTCATTCACTGGCAGCATAACCATATTAATTTTGATGACTACAAAGCAGTATATCATCAACATATATAAGTATCATACACACCAAATAAATACGCAGCACAACAAAAACAAATAAGTTTTCTGAATTTATATGCAGCTGCTTTCAAGAAGGACAGAGTCTGGCAGTTGATTCATTCATTATCTCTCCATGTCACTGTGCGCTGAGTTACTTCATCTCTCAGTGCACATATTGGAGAGTCGGTTTGTTTTATGAGGCCTCTCTCTGACTCCAGGGACACATAATGACTTGCCATGAGAATACAAGGTGGCCATAGTTAGACAAACAACACGTGAGCATGCATGTTTTTATCCAAACACCTGCCCCCACCTCTTCTTTACACCGTCTTCATCTCTACTGCAGGCTGGTCCCCATTTAGAAGCCAAGTTATTTTTCCCATGAAGAGAAGGTTCTTCCTCTGAGCGGTTATCACAATACAATTTCCAAAGATGTTGAGATGTTGTGTTAAATATGAATAAAATGATCTTGTAACTTTGAGATTTGTTGCTGCTAACATTAAAATTCATCATTGGGAAATATTTTTCCATTAAATTGTAAAATGTCTCTCTCAATGCCAAATGTTATTCATTTGATTTCAATAAAGCATGTTAAATATCCAACACTGCAACTCAACTTCTCAGTAATTGGAGGTTGTTTCTGTATTTGTGAATTGTCCTAATGAGTTTGAAAATGAAAAAAGCAAAGCATCGAATACATTTTTTCACTTGTCGATATACTTCAGAGACTAATTTTATGATGTCCTAGAGTCCTGTTTAGGACAGACAAATCTGTTAGTGATTTGGTGACGAGCGCTTATCCTACTGTGAACTACTGTTGTGTGGGCCTGATTTAAAAAAAAAAAAGAATAAAGAAAACCAGACTGACATAGTTGCTTGAGTGTTTGTTAATAAACTTCTGTTTATTAGTTCTAACAATCAATAAGAAAAATATCATTCTCCATTTAAGCATCCATCTACCTTCTACACCTGATTCATTTTAAGGAGTGGCTGTGTTAGCTGGAGGTTATCCCAGGGGGCACTGGGTGAAAAGTGGGATACACCCTGGACAGGTTTCCAGGTAATCACAGAGTTCACACAGACAGACACTCAGGTCTTTGAATTGTGGAAGGAAGTGGGAACTTGCACAGAAAGGCACTGAACCCAGAGTCAAGTCCAGATGTACTGACTACGAGGTGAAAGTACCAACCACTGTGTGACCTGAATGATTTTTCTCTTCAGGTGGTAATCAGTCCTCCAAATCCACACTCTGCATGCATCTGAAATATTAGACCAATTTTACCACAAAGAAGACGGTAATTAAGAAACTCCATAGAAATACAAATTAACAAGTGGCAAGCTAATTAACCCTCAGGAAACCTTCAGCAGGAGTTCTGTGTCAGGCTAAATTTATGTGAGTAAAAATTTGTAATTGCTCATAATTAACAATTATTAATCGCTTAACTTTGTTCCAAAACCTCCCAAAGGAAACATCTGGTGGAAGCTTTTTTTCTTTAAAAAACAGCTGTCTGCTGCAGACAACAAGAGCGTTGAAAACGAAACAGCAAATCTGTAGCTGAACCACTAAGCAATAAACGAGAACTGAAAAGTTGTTGTTCACTGACAGTAGCAACAGTAAATTTAAGAAGTGTGACTCCTGAAACCAAATCCATCCTGCTGAATAAAAAGAAGAAGTCCCCAACATTTACTGAGCTCCTTCTTATAACTTGTATGTTTCCTATCTGATGTCAACAACAAAATAGTGCAAAATAAACAAGTTTTAGATTGATTGACAGATTGAGGTGAAGCGTTTTCCCTTGTTTTCTGTTCCCGTTCCTCCCACTCTGAATACATGCTGACATGTTAGAAAGTCTGTAGGTGCCGAGATGAAAAGCAACGACAAGTGGGCTCGGGGTCGATGTGGGGTTGTTTTGCTGCTTTGTTGCTTGTTCCGTTTTGCCCCGATTCTCCTCAGAAATGCTAATGAAAAAAATCTGGGAGCTGGTTTTGGCAGGAAACTGACATATTAGCATAATAATTGGAGTCATGTCAAATACACACACATACACACACACACATATGAACATTTGAACAGAAATACTAAAATACACACATGAACCTGTTCACGTGCTGCATATGCGATCCCGTACTCTCACAATCATCCACCCACACTCACTTTCACACGTTTGTACTTTCACCAGGTGGGCAGTGCTATATTGTAAGAGAAAAGCTGTGTTTGTGTGAAGTTTGGGGCGTGGAAAGGTCAGAGAACTGGAATAGCTTGCAGACAGAGGGAGAGGGAGACGAACTGCGCGTGTCCGTGTGCGCGCGCGTGTGTGTGTGTGTGTGTAGATGACAATTGTATGTCTCCTTGGAGAAGACAAGAGCAGGGCTTTTCTGTCTGAGTCTTGAGTGTGTCCAGCTGACGTTGTCATTGTGTGTGAGTGTCAATGGGAGCCTGGTAATTATCAGCACTATTCAGACACCAAACATGCACACTGTGCACACTGTACACACACACACAGACACACACAGACAAACACACAGACACACACACAAAGACACATACACACACACAAAGACACATACACACACACACAGACACACACACACAGACACACACACACAGACACACACACACAGAGGCAAAGATTAGTCCAAAAAAATTGCAGAGGAAATCGAAAATTAACAAAACGCTACAAGATAAAAGTTCAATCATGTTTAAGTCATGAAAAGGGAAAAAGAAGCTCTAAGAAAACGAGAAAAATTCTGAGATAAAGGTTACTGTTCATTAATAGCAAAACACATCAGTTTGAAACTGTGCGTATTAGTGTGGTGCGGCATGCTTGCTCGCTGAATGATGGGCCTTTTCCTGAAAACAAACGGCTCACTGAGGGCCCAAAAGGAGCGCAGACCAAAACAATGCTGTGTGCAACTACAACATAAAACCTCAAGCATAGTAGTTGTTTCAGTCCATTTCACTCACTGAATAGCACAAGGCCATTCATTCTAAGTTTGCTCACCAGCTGTACTCTGCTGAATGAAAAATAGGCTGATCACACTTCAAATGAAATCCTCTTGTGCTCCTACTCCCCCCTGCTGTTGCGCACTTACAATTTAAAATATAAGCCGTTATCTTGCTGAAAAACTCACATTTCTCCCTGATGGATAATACAGGCAGTTCTTCAGCAAATGTGGTTACATTAAAATCAGACTGAAGTGCAGCAATTATGGTTTTGGAGTGTGAAACTTAAACCCGATTCCCCAATCAGCCTGATTAGAGCTGTGTTTACATGGCAGAGCACACAATGTGAAAAACTTCAGTCAAGTTCCAAAAGTCATGTCCTTTATCTTAAAAGTGCTTGTGTCTTAAACACCACTTGTCTTAGGATCTCATAGTTTTAGATTTGATGGTTCGTAAATGAAAATCCTCTCTGTACACTGAGAAGTGTGTAATGAATTCCTTACTCTTGCAAAATCTTGCTGTCAGTTGTTTGAGGAAACCCAAAGTCCATCACTTCATCCATCAACTCGTACACCGTCACAAAGTTGTCGCGTATGCTCTCCTCCTCGAGCTCCTTGAAGTACTCTTTAAAAACCTACAGACCCAAACGGATACAGTTATTATTGAGTGAACTGAACAGACCAGCCTCAGCATCAGGACCACCTGTTCAGATGGTTACTGAAAAACACAGACAGTCATATGTGGACATATTCAACCCAAGAGTTGGGCCAAGTATCTCCAGTGTTTACAGAGCACTGTTTGTAATAAAAAAAACAAAAAAACACAAGACATGCAGGAATCCATTCATGAAGCAAAGTGGTATTGCAGCAGGACACAGTCACGTTTTTCAACTGAGATCACAAACTTGAACCTAAAACTCAATGAAGTGGATCAGTGAGTGAAAAGACGCAGCCTTTTCTGGTGAGTGGTGAGTTCTACTTTGGTACTTATTTCACACCAGCATTTGGGTCTTGTGGTGGAGTGAAGGCTTCTGGGATATTTTTCCGGCACTTCCTGAGCCTTTCGGCACCAAAACATGACTTATTCCTTTAAAACAGAGAACTGTCTTCTGATGGCTATTTTACTGTAGTTCAACATGTTTAAAGCTTCTTTTTGAGCATCATAACACGCTTACTGTTAGAAGCTAATCACGGGATTCTACAACTAAAAAAAATGACGATTTAACGGCCTATTTTCAGACTATTCACATCACATGGACTTTGTTTTCTAAAACCTGCTGCAGACTCTGAAAGACCTATGAAGTCAGACACTCGTCCTGCTTCAAGAACAACATTCAACATGAGGTTAAACTTCATAAGAAGTTCACAGTAATTAAGTAAGTGTTTTTTACAGCCAAGTCTGTACGGTTTCTGTGTCCAAGGCCTTATTCTAGGTTAATAACTAAAGTTGAGGGTGCGGATTAATATCAACTGGTAAATGATGGACTGCTGGAGTTTTACTGCAGCCGCTGAACCAACAACACATCCCACAAACCTCCTCACACCACTCGCATTCCCGAGTAAAACATGAAACTGTGAATCCTGAAAATATATGCAATCAATAAAACTGAAAAGTTTAGAATACTGACGATGCAGTCGATGCATTCAGTGTTAAATTTTGGTTCCAATGTTTACTGAGAAGCATTTTAAGAGCTTTCTGACAGGAGAAACATTAGATTTGCATGCAGCCCTCCAATGGTGGCTGTATGCTTTAACGTTTTAAAGACAGACTGGGGATCATCACAACTACATTTCAATGCTTTTGTACAAACAACACAAATCTGAGATGTCAAACATCAGACTCACCTGCACTATTTTATAAAGAAAGGAGTACACAAGAGCAGCGTTGGCATTCTTCTTGGACATCGCCACCACTTGAGGATAGACTGTTAAGGAATGTATATTTGAAATACAAGTTGGGGTCTGAAACAAAAAGAAAATAAACTAGGCATGGATGCAAGACTTCACCTTCAGTATTGTTTAGAATTGGAAAGCTCAATGCAACACAATATTAAGTTCTAAGCATGCCTTGCGATTTGCATTCGACTGAGAACATGGCCATAGGGAGGTGAAGCAACTGAGATGTGTAATGCAGTGAACAGTGAATATCAGTTATTCACAACTGCAATATGATACTGAATTAATAATGTGCAAGAAAATCTGACTGGAGAGTCTCACACTGTGAAAAAAATGGAGTTTACAGTATTTTGCACATCATAGTAAGCCTGTGTTAAATTTTTTAACCAGCTGTGAAACAGGATGAGATACAACAGCAGCCAAGAAGCTGAGAAACAGTCTGCTATGAAGACCTGAAGTGCAGGATTTCACACGAATCTCCTCACAACATATGCATTTCAGTCGGGGTGCATGCTTCAGATCTTATAAATCACAAATAGTCAAGATTTACTCTGAACATCTCTACCTTAGGGAATCACTCTACACGGTAAATCAGTGGATGTGCATAGATCTTCACTGAACACACCATAAAAAGCTGATTTTCAAACACAATAAAGCATATGCTCTCAAAAAAAGGAAAAGTCTAAGGATACAGTAAAGGTTGCTGTGTTTGATCCACATGAAGTGGGAAGAACCGTGGCTGACGAGCGGCGACATCTCGGCGTCTTCTTCTCTCTTTTGCAGGATGGGCATGAAGTGGTCGATCTCATTCATATCCATGTTCCCCATGTAATTTCGACAAATCAGAACCTGAGTGGACAACAGCAAGAGACACGGAGGCAGAGGACACCATATTAGAGGTACAACACGTCATTAATTATTCATAGCTTCTGGCTGGGAAACCAAATCTGCACTCAAGCTGTAACATACTTCAGAAAAAAAAAAGAAAAAGACCCTGTAACCTCTGGGATGGACACAATTCTCCAAGCTCATCTCCCAATGAAATGTGCGAACTGTGTTTGCGGACTGAACCTGGTCTTTGTTGCTTTAATGGACTGATGGATATCTGATCATGAATGATGGATGACCAACTCCTCAACATGAGCAAAGAATCACGGCAGACTCCAGCACGGTTCAGAAGACTCCCACATTTTATAGGACAGCAAAGCGAAGAGAGCCAAGTTTGAAGGACAGACACAGTTTAGAGAGAGACGCCCGACAGTGAGACACAGTCTGGTGGACTCGAGTGTAAAACAATTTTACAACAAAAACATTTGAAGAGGCTATGAGGTTTAATCTTTATTTGCTATTGTTGAGTGTGTGTTGACAGTCTTGGGAAAAACACTGGACCTCAAACTGCTCATGATGGTGCATGAAGCCCTTGTTGAATATAACTGTCAGTTTAAGAAACCGATTGCACAATTAAATTTCATTTATCATTTTAAAGCCATATGGATACTTAACTACATTCTAAAGCCGCCAATCAGTGTTTTTTCTCTACAATAACACACTCTTCTGTGTTACTCATCTGTGCACACGTACTCCTTTTAGCAGAGGACAAATAACTTCAGTATATGAGCAAAGTTTCTCAGATGTTACTTTAAGTATTTATCTTTCTGACAATGTTATAGATTTAATCCCTCTATCCATCCATTTTCTAACCCGCTTGTCCTTTTCCAGGTTCATGGGGGGGCTGAAGCCAATCCCAGCCAAAAACCCACACAGGCACAGGAAGAGCATGCAAACCCCACACAGAGAGCTCCAACCAAACGGATTAAAACCAGAGGGGTTCTTGCTGCAAGGAGAACATGCCAACCACCCAAAAAGAAGAAATCACCATCAGATTTTTTAATCAGAATTAAGGCAAAAAATGCAAAAGCATTAAACCTGTGGTGAGTTGTCACATAAGTACCACTGTTAAAAATGCCATCGCGCTGTGCCTGATGGCAATAAAGTGTGAAGAAAAAAATAACCTCAGCACACTGAACAGCTTACAGTGTTGTGCACAAAAGTGAAAGAAAAATATTTGGAATCATGGCACACAGGCACAGGTCCTGTTTGGAAACATTTCACGACCAAGATTTACTGTAATGCCAACACCCTGGAAGAGCAGTAACAAATGATCATTGCCAGAGTTCTGGTGTAAACCTCCAATGGGCTATGCTTATAGCAACTTAAATGTTTCTTGGCAGCCCCAATGAGATATTATTAGTTAGAAGAAACACACTCACCTGTTAACATAAAGAAGTGTGAAGGCCCACACAAAACAGTGCATCATTAAAAATCTGATTATCGCAGATGTTTTCTGTAGAGAGTACATCCTACACTTTTTTGGCATTGAGTTAATCTTGTTTGGGGATTTCGCTAATCACTCAAAAGTTATTGTACAATACTGGAATTTATGCTCTGATTTAAAATCCCTAAAACTAGATAAAATAGTGAAATAGTTACAGCTATTCATGCAAATTGCAACATTTATCTAAGACGGGTTTTCATTTATCCTAACTTAAAACTGTTGAGAAAACATACAATATATAAAAAATGCACAACATACAGTTAGTCACTTTTCTTTTAAGATAGTAAGCTCCAAATAAATTTGTTTAAACCACAATATTAAAAAATGAATTTAAAACAAATTTACATTTCGCTCTATAGTGAAGGTGTCCACTGAAGGTAGTTTCTTTCACAAGGAGAAATAATGTTGCTGAAATGGATCAGGCGATACAGACGGCAGAAGACATTTTGAATTCATGAAGCATTTCATGAAAGTACCAAAGATGACAGAACAATTGTAAATTAAACAGGATGTACATGCTTTTCAACTTTCTTACTTGAGTTTAAAAATAAATTTGAATCTTATCTTTAAAAGGAGATTATTCTTTTTCTGCACAAACGCCTTTAGTTTAGCTAAACTGAAGAATGTGTAAACCGTAACGCATATAGTCGCTTCCAACATTTCAAGAATTTCCTTGTTCGATTACCAAGAGTGTTTCTATTGTTTTCTGTCCTTTATTCAAGAACCTGTTTCTAACTGAATGTGGGTGTGGACTCGGTGCCACACTCTAGAGCAACGTAGTTATATGAAGGCAGGGCTGTTTTTAGAATTCCTGACTCATAACTTTGTACGATTTACTCTTAGGATTAGAAAATGTATTCCTTATTTTATTTTTGATTAACTTTGGGAAAAACAATGAGTAGATAAAATGCAACTTTTCTCTGAACTTCCTCTATGCAAAAAGGAAAATGTGTGTGTATATAATAGAAGTCAAAGCAAAGGGGAAAAAAATCCAGAAGCTGATGTCCATAGAAGTAAGAAATTTAACATAATTCACTTATTTATCATAAATTTTTGAACAGTAAATCAAAGACGTAGTGTCATGGCTGTTCTTGGCATTTGAGACTGTCACAATTGAAAGAAATCTACATATTGAAAGATTTACTGAAGATAAAACACAAAAAAGTAATAAATTCAGAATGCACACACACAATCACACACACGTCAGCAGTTTTGTTCAACTCCGGACATGGAGGGGAGCGAAGAAAGAGATCAAAGTTTCTTTGCTTGAGGGATCCAGACAGCACACACACACAATCACATACTCACACAATGCCCCCCCGCCACACACACGCACACGCCTTTAATAGAGGAGTGTGTTTCTCACTGGGGTCACACAAGGGCAGTTACAACAAAGAAGAGGAAATAAGAAATAAAAAAAGAGGACATTCCTGCAAGGTAAAGTAATCTGTGGGAACAAAAAAGGATATGAACAGGCCACTGCTCAGGTTCTGTGAGAGGAGATGGAAACCACACAGGGAACAGTTCAGAGGTCAGACACAAAAACAGAGGAGGATGGAGATACAAACAAATCTTTGCATCAAAAAGAGCCAAAGGGTTTGTGGAAAGCGCAGTCACTCACTCTCTCTCACACAGCAAACACTCGTTAATACAAAAAGAAAAAAGAAAAAGACCACAAAGACTAGATTTCTGATACCTCAACTAGGAGCTAATGAATATATTTCTTCAGAAAACAAGCTCACAACTTTGACATTTGTCTTATGATTTGGGTAGGCTACTCAGAATCTTCATCTTAAAATACAATCACATATATTTACACTACGATGGGACTTCATTTGATGCTTTCTCCTCTTCTTATTCACAATACATGGATATGCTGGTGGTGTTTTAATAATTCACTTCTTCTCTTATCTCCCTGTTCTCTTACTTTCCTGCAAGTGTCTCCCCCACTCCAGTCAGCCAAAAGGTTAATTTTATTGTTAATAGTTGCTTACTGGAAGCTATCAGGCTCCTCCCATGCGGAGCCAGCTGCCAGCTTTAATTTATAGAGGCTATCATCAGGTTTACTTCCAAGATACCTTTTAAAAAGTTGCCATTTGATAAAGTTTACCGCTCAGATTAGCTCAGCTCACCTTGGACCATGTTCTAGGTAACTTCTGTAGTTTTAGATTGCTATGAGATCTCATTTACTGCGGTGAGTTCCTGTTCTCTCTTCCTTGTCCACACACTGATATACTGTTCTGACACGTCAACAACATTGTTTGATCTCGACTGTGAAACTGGAAGTAAGTAATGCATGCTTCTGGTCCCCATCAAGTCTGCAGCTGGCGGTTGAGTTTGCCTTCTGATAGCAACGTGTTTATGGCCGTCTGTCTACATCCTGTTCTCTCCTCTCACTGGAAGCCCAGCCATTTGAGTCAGTTCTTTCATGTGACTGCCGTGCACGGCACCAAAAGAAAACCAAATTAAATTTAAAAGTAGAGTTACAAGTTTGAGTGTTCCAATGTGCAGTTTGCAAGGTTTTCCTTTGCATTCACGCAGTGTTTCTGTAGGCGCTGCAGCTTTCTCATACAATCCAAGGACACGACTGTTAGAATCTGTTAGACTGGCTGTAAAGCGTGCTTTTAATGTCTGTTTTTCTCCATGAGATGGACTGTCCTAAGTTTAATCTGCCTTTTCACTATTGTCAGACAAGAATGGATCTGGCTGTGTAATACCCAAATTTGAAGCAAAAATTTTAAGCACTTTCAAAGAGTGGAGAAGTGATCCCCCCCAGATACTTGAATATTACCTATTTTGCTCTATTTTTACACATTTCATGTTTGATTTTTTAACTTCTGCTCGATTAGATAGGAGATAGATGATCAACAGACATGATGTGCTGTTGATATTACAACAAGGTACCAGTCAGACAAAATAACGAGCACATGTAAAAGTGGTGTATGTTTCTTTATGGGTATGCTTGTCTGTGATTATTGGTTGTTCTTCTTCTCTATGTTCAAGTTCAATAATGAGGGCTGTTGCACTATATAACAAGAAAACTAAGCCTAACTGTATAAATTAATGGGCAAAATGATAACACACTTAAGAGTTACAACACATTTAGGAAACAATACATCAATGAATTCAACTAACATGATAATTATTTTTCAGTATCACAGAAATTAAACCAAATAATTTATAAGACATGGGAAGTGAATGCTTTAGTCTATATTGCACGGTTTTTAACCCGGTAGTCAGCATACATGTCTTCGGGTTATTTCTGTGAAGCAGAAAAGTTTCTCTGTTTGACATGCTTGACTTTTTAGCCCATTCTGCAGCTGAAAGGTGAATGAGACGCTCACAGAGTTCCCTGTTATGAGCTGTGACAATTTTGGTACAGCTGCAATCACAGACATCATTGAGAAAAGCTTCCCCCCCCCCCCACCTTCAGGATATGCGACAGTCGACACGTCGCTGTCATGTCACGCTGGTTCAAATGTGTGTCAGTAAAACTCAGATTAAAAAGGAAAACATCCGATACTGTGGCGTATTCAGCTGAGGCGGAACACATTAAACAAAACATCTCACACAAACAGTTAGCATATTTCATGCCCCAAAGCAGAGCACAGCTGTTTAATAATCCAGGTCTCATTAAAGTCTGGTGAGGATGTATTTCTTTCAAGCGATACTGTCTCTGTGAAAGCATTTTATGATCAAATGAGGTGACATTTATGAATTGCAAATATGTTTATATCCGTCTAAATTCTCTATTATAGCTACCGCTAAAATCTGAAACTGACAAGTAAACTAAGCACAAATAAAAATCTGTGATTGAGTTTTTTTTTATTTTTTTGTCAGAATGTATCTTTAACTGTAGGGAAGGTTGTTTATTTCAACTGATAATTGAGGGATTTTTAGATGAGCAGCAGGAATGAGTATGTGGGGCTAAGTCTGTTGTGCAAATTATCCGTCTCTCCTTTTGTGATTAAAGGTATATTGGAGGATTGTCCTTTCTGTGGCTTTCCGGGTGGATCATCTCAACTATTGGCTCACCACCATGTCAGTCAATCTCGTGAACGTGCTAACATAAAGACGTTCCACGTTCTCGCAACTAGCCAGCTCAGCAGCGCATGTGTACGAGTGTTGAATTACCCCATGAGCTCTACTTTCAACCATTCAGTGCTGTGCTCATTTCACCACGGACTTCAAACAAGTTCGAGCGATGCTGAATGCCGTAAACGTCGAAATGCACATGCAGGTAAGCAGCATGACCTCGCACACGCTCGCTCCCTGCTTTTTGATGGGCATTTTGTCTTGAGGAGCGGGTGGACGGTCTGGCGCATCATTCAAAAAGGCACCAACAGTCGCTGGTCTCTAACTTTCTGGAAAGTCCTTCATAATGCCTTTAACTCAGCTGCTTGATCGTTGTGTCTCAACGGAGACATGTCAAGACAAGAACCATGCAAGCAGTGGAAACTCCAAATGTCCGCAGTCTGGGGCCTCAGAGATGTTTGAACAGGACGATGCTCATCTCCACAGAGTAAAGTTTGTCTGGGACCACCCGCAGAATCTGGCAGTGAGAGGATCTGCAGTCCTGAAAAATAACATTTACTGTTTGTGCTCAAGTGACCAACAATAGCAACACAGCAGGCTGAAACGTGAGATTCCACAGCAATGAGTGACCAGGCTAATGACAGCCATGAGAGGGTTCAAATCACCGAACCCTAACACACCAAACATGAACCAACAGCAAAGGAAAGCTGGGCGGCATTTGCAGAGAAGATTTTCCCCAAACCTGCATGAAAACATGAAACCGACAAAAATATAGAACACATTGAAAGAGACATGAACAGACTTTCTTAAAATAAATAAGATGCACTGGCAAGACGGTCGTCACAACTACAAACTGTACCGAATGCATTTTTTTAAACATTCTGTGACATGTGTCGGTCAAAATCCTTTATATGAAAATGTTGGAAGACAAAGAGAATTGAGACTGAGAATGAATAATTGTGCATCATAATGTTTTTAGCAGCTTCGTCACTGAATATGTTTTCTATATTTTCAGTGTAAGAAAACAGAAAACACTTAATTGGAGATAGTGATGCACATAAAAGTGGGTGACAGTTTCACAGCGAATTATATTATTTCTAGGGAGGTTGTTGCCCCGTGGCCCCCAAACAAAACAAAACAAAAATGTCTTATCAATTTATGCCACTGGCGACTATAAAAAAGAGAGAAAAATACAGTAGGGATTCATCGGGAGTTTGTTACTGGGACACAGGAGACAATCAGTGACTGTTTACAGTGTGTGAAATCAATAGGAACCACTCACTGCTGACCTCTAAAGGCAAATGGCAACCAGGAGCCTCTCGGGATCAAACCACTAACGGCGAGCAGCCACAGAGGCAAACTGGACCAAAATCTGGTATGCTTAATCAAGACTCCCTGTGAAAGCTTCAGGATGTAAAATATGAAAGAGATACATGCAATGTGGTGGCATTCAGCTGAGCACTCAGACTGTTTTAACAGAGACGGTCTTCCCTCTGAATCCCAGCTAAAACATACCGTTCTGAGCTGAGGCCAGTCTGTGTCTCCCATTTAAACACTGACACTGCACATCGAGCCCCGTTTTAATTAGATCATATCTAATATAAAGACTCACTGTTTCACAAGATGAAGAATGTCTTATTCTGTCAATAATAACCTTTAAAAAAATAATAATAAAAAAAAAAACATAGAATGGCTGTCCGGAGTTAACAGTAGCTCACTTATAAATGAAAAATGTATGAATTTGAAAACTGCCAGTTTGTCCATCAATTCCAACTATTCAAGGCTGCTTCTTTGCCTTGTGTTAAACTAACAACACTGAATCTAAAGTCACACTGGCAGCTCCTTGAAAATAACCTCGTGAGATTTGTATGTTGGTTTGCTAACATCTGTCAATTGGCACAAAATTAGGTACACTGAACTTTGTTCTATTGATCTTGTTGGCAGCGGAGTGAAGGCAGCCTTCTCAGGTTCACGGTGAATTGGTAGGGGTTTATATGGAAGTTCCTGTCTTTATGTAGGCTATTACCTCTGTGATGGACTGCCGAACCCACCGTGTGTCCACTGCCCATTTAGGAGAAGTTCCACATTATTGGAGTTGAAATAACCCCTCGCAGCATTTTACTTTATCTAAGTCAACTTGTTTTCAAACTGCTGAAAACCTTGGGCTTAAACCAGGCTTGCATTAGCAGATATTATTTTAGATTTCCTAATATCAAAATTTGATCTAAGCACAGCAGCAGTGGGCACCATGTTGACAAAGGCATTCAATTGCAACTGCTTGTTGCACGACTGAAAGGGCAGCTTACTGGTGGGCCATCTGAAGAGAGTAGGCTTTCAGAGAAAAGGGGGATTAAATAAACTGGTAGAGACTGAAATGGCTTCTTTCAAACAGCAGGTAAACTGATAAGCTAAATCAAAATGGCCAGTACACATTGTGAACTGGATTGAGATGAAAAAATCTTTAAGAATTTATTTAACTGCAAATCGGCTTCACTCATTTCTATTGTAGTCAAAAGGTTACACTGAAAACAGAGATCTGATAGTTGTGAGTCAGAATTCCCGAACATTAAAAATGATAGAGGCATTAACTTCATATGTAGATCCCCTATGTTCATTTTGTAGTGTAAATGCATGGGATTGTATATATCTGTCAAACCTCAGAAAAATTTAGTAAATTAAATTATTATTGTTCAAAAACCAGACATTTATTTAAAAAAAACAAAAAAAACAAGTTCTTGTTCCCTCAGTAGCACACTTGAAGGCCAGCCGACGCTGAACTTTGTCTATAAACTTTGTCATTACTCACAATGAATCAAAACGTCACCTCAAGCATGTTCTGTTGAATTTTTTTAATACGTACAAAAAATATGTTCTGTAGATTTAAATGCTAAACATGTCAGCGCACAGAGCTGGTCAAAGCAACTGGGCGTCTCAGTTTAGGGATAAAAGATACAGGTAGAAACCAGCTTCTGTAGTGTCTGTGTGTCTTTTAACTGACCATGCATACTGAAGTTATTCTGTATATATATAAAATTGTTATTCAGACTGTTTTCCTTTTTAAAACTCTTAATCTAAACCCCATTTCTTCCACTAGAGCTTTAATAAGATAGCAGACCTCATCTGGTCAGGGCAGAGAGAGGGTGTGGATGGAAGGTGAAGAACGACTGACTTGCCCCGGGGCGGAGATAGCTAGAAAGCAGGAGAGAGATAGAGAAAAACCTTTAATCTGTACAATCAGACATCCAGGCAATGAGGGACTGATCCCTCTCCCTGATGGGCTTATAAGGCTTCTTCAGCAATTCCTTTTCTTGCCCTCAAATAAATTAACTCTGCAGGGTTTACACAAAGAATCTGGTGAAGTGAGTAAGAATTTTAGGAAATACACTAAAAACTACACCAATTAACCCAAATAGAGAGTAGCACTTTCAGCAGCACACTTCTGGCTTACCTTTCCTTTAATTTAAACTTCACTGTCTTGTCTAACATACAGTTTAAAATCAAGTCAGTGGACACTATTTTAACAAAGATTTAAATTTTTCTGATTTATTAAAAATCAGACTTTTTGCATGTTAAATGAAACAAACCACTGTAAACAATGTGTTTCCCCAGGCAAAGAGTATTTCAGCTTTCTGTGTTTTTCTTATATCACCAATTGATCGGCTTCTCAAGAAGCTTGAAAATAAGTGAAGCTTTTTCATTTGAAAAGTCAAGGAACTATTAGCAAATGACTGAAATGACTTCAATAAATGTAGACTGTTGCTAAAATCATTGGCAAATTGATTATTTTCTGCTGTGTAGCGGGTCCTACAAATGCTTCAGCAATGGCTGGTCTCCTATCAGTCATTTCCAATGACTTGAATTAAGTGTAACTATACTTTTTACATCAGTTTGAGTAAAAAACAACAGCAACAAAACTTAAGCTTAGAAGAAGAAACTTAAAATAAACCGAAGAAATGAGTTTTAAACTTTGAAATAGGACACATCAAATGCAATAAAGGCTGCATCACTGCACAAGAACAAGCCCTCTGTGTACACTGCGTGTCGGCGAAACGAGTTTGGCAAGTTGAGTTTGTCTTCCTGTCTCTCTTTCTGTCCTTCACGAGGACTTAAAAGAAAACTCAATAAGCAAGTATTTGGCAGGGAGTAAGAGTGTTCATGGCACGGGGCGTGCGGCTGCACAGTGCATCAGTAAAAATCACCCCATAGTTTGACTTTCTCTTCCTTCTTCTCTGGTCAGCGAGCGCGCTCTCTCCGTGTGGCAGGTGCTTCGGTGATAATGTGTCAACTTCCCCGACAACAAGTCGCCGCAAACTTACCTTCCCCTTCAGGTCGAGGATGAATATCGCTGACGCCGACATTTTGGAGGAGAGAAATCCTCGAGAACAAGAAGTGGGTTAGATGATATCTGGGTCTCCACTGAGATATGGGTCACTTAAATAGAGAGATATACGCTCCCATCATCCTCCTTCCTCATCTCTCTCTCTCTCTCTCTCTCTCTCTCTCTCTCTCTCTCTCTCTCTCTCTCTCTCTCTCTCGGTGCGTTTCGCTGCTTTTCCGGAGCAACGCGTCAAGTTGCAGATAATAACAGCAGAAAAACTTCCTGTTTAAAATAACTGGACTCGTTTAGCTGAATGGGGGTTTTCCTTTTTTTTTTTTCTAAATGGAAGTTTTCAAAAAATTCTGAAGGATTCTTGTACTTTTACTCAAGGTTTATATTGATCAGCACATTATGAATTTGCATTCTACTCCCCCCCCCCCCCCCCCCCCCAAAAAAAAAAAAGCAAAGTAGTTGATTTTGTTTCAGACGCAAAAAAGTTCCTTGCGGCTGAATAGTAAAGGAAAAGTGCATGTCCATTGTATTCCTTGAATGTTATTCTGAATTTCACAAATAAAGCTCATCACAGACTGGTTATTTAGCAGGAATTCTTTTTACGTGTTTCTGTCTTGATTTTAAAACATTTCTGTGCAAAGACTAAAAGCGAATTATTATTATTATTATTATTATTATTATTATTATTATTATTACGTGGAGATATATAAAAAGTTATTTTTCTAATGTATTCCTCTATAAACATGCTGTTTTCATACAGACGTCAGGGGTTTAGAACAGCGAAGATCTTGATTTTGCGTGAAACTGGTGACACGCCGCGGACGGTTTAGATGCTTTCACCTTTACTGTGAAGGCTGCGTGTCCTTGTTTCCGGGACTGCTGTGCACTTGCTGTTTCTGGGTGGGATCCCGTGCTGACAGCCGCTCACAGACCTGTCAGTCCGCGCTCATCAGGCGCGCCGTCTCCCGGGACCAGAGGCGCTCCGGGCCTGAGCTCCACACGCGGCGTCACACTTAATTACCGTTGTTTATTTCAGCCTCACAAAGTTTAAAGCGAAAGGTGAGTGTCGTGTCTCCAAGACTGTGTCCAATGGTGCACAAGAACAACTGAAACCAAACGGTGGTGAAACCATTCCCCTTCCAGGCGCTTGACCTCCACAGGCACGCAGAGTGACACTTCTCCTCTATGTGATTTCTGCTTTTCCCATTTCACCGTTTTTGCAGTTTTGTGAACAATTTCACGATGACTTCAGCCATCAGAAGTAGGTGATGTAAGGAATTAATTCACATTCACGGCCACACATGCTAAAAATAACAGCCAAAAGTGGTAGGTAATTAATTAAAAGTACTGGTAGAGATGAATCGCCCTACATTCTCATGTAGCTGCTCTGTCCTACCTCTCTTTCTGCAAGTCTACATTGAAACATCCTGCTGGGCTAATTTATTACTCTCGTTTTATCAAATGAACATACTGGTATAAATGTGGATTTTCTTGTTTGTCCTTATAAAGCAGCTAAACAGTTTAATAGCTTATGATAGATTACAATAAATCATGGAAGCACAATCAATGATGCATGAAATTACGCTGTACAGTTGGTTTGAGGTTGTTGTTGCTTTGTTTTTAGTCTCTTTTATGCTTTGCTCATCTAACAACAATTCACCAAAACAATTGACTCTGAGAAGCTCTGCAGATCCTCTTTGGCCTGTTTCTTTAACAAAAACTTTACAGTGAAGCCACCCTCGTGGTGACCACTCAAACTAATAGCAATACTAAAGCACAATTTGTCAATATGGAAGAATCAAGAAATTTCTTATATGAGATACGATATATCCTATCTGTTATGTTGTTTTGCTACCATGCACTCGATGTACATTACACCAAAAGATTGAAATGTCTGAATGCTCTCTGCATTCCTGCACTGCAACTTGAAAATAACAGAATATTGAATATGAAAGAAAGTGTAATTAATAGCAATTAATTTCAAAATTTGTTTGGTTACCTCATTACATTGTTTGGGTTTTTTTATTCACAACCTAATTACTCATTACCTAGTGTCACAGGGACAGAAATTAGAAGGCAAATGAAGAATGACCAAAAATGAAATCGTCAATCATTTATAAAGTACTGCTGATTCAAACTGCAGATGTATGAAATAGAAAAAAGCGTCCATTCACAGTTTAGATAAATTAATGGTAACAGGAAGAGCACTGTTTTTGGAAAGAAAATACTCTCAAAGAACAAAGATAGGGTTTATATTCATTGCAAACCATATTACGATTATTACATATTATTCTCGTATATTGCAAATTGCAATACATTTTGCATATTTCATGTTGATTTAATGTGCATACCTGAAGGAGAGTGTAATGCCTTCTGTTGACAGTTGTAAAAATATTTAAGCAGCCTCCAACAGATAAATGCTGAGGGGTGAGGCTCCTCTGGGACTGTCAAAGAACCTTCTGGGAGATGAAAACCACTTTGGTTGAGCTAACTTCCACTGTGCTGTGTGCCTCAGTTTCAGTTTGGAAGAGTCTGGGCTGTGTTGAGTTTGCATGTTCCTGCTGTGCACATTTGGTTTATCTCTGACTGTTCTGATTTCCTTCCACTGTTCAAAAGTGTAAAGTTGTGTTTAGTGGACTGCTCTTACCATTGCCCATGGTTGTAAATATGATTGTAAAACAGTACGGATGGATGTTGATCTAACATTGGCAGCACAGTGTTGTAATATTTTGGCATTCTCTCCTCACAGTGAGAGGATCCTGATTTCCAGTCTGTGCTTGGAGGCCTTCGTATGTGGAGTTTGGATTTTCAACCTGTTCAGGTTAGCGTTTTCTAATGATGTGGAGGATTTTCCTCAGGTACTCCTGCTCTTAGCGAATCTGTGATTGCATGTGATCGTGTGTATCGGTCTCCCTGTGATGAACTGGTGGTCTTTCCAGGGTGGAGGCCCTGCCTCTACTCAGCAGGCCCTTTGGTAAAGCTGTTTTGTTTGTAAAGAATTGCTACTTCTTTCTCATACACTTGCCATAAAACCTCTGGCGAGACCAGCGCTATCAAATAAACAAATCAGTCACTCAACCAATGACTTCAGCTAAAAAAACTGAGAGGACGCAAAGATATCTGATTCATATTGACGTTTGCCGATGGGCAGGTGAAAATTAGGCTCCCCTGATTGACACTTATAACTGGGAGACATTATGAACGCTATTGTTGTCCGAATAATAGCATGAAGCTGATATTGTTATATAAGGTGATACATAACAAATCATGAAACCTGAGAATGTTTTGAAAGAAACCTAATTTGAAACATCACATTTTAACGATCATTTGATCCTTTATAAAGATGTTTGCCACTCCTTAAAAATGCATACTTATGTGTTTGAAAAAAAAATCCAAATATAATGAGCAAAAAGGCAGTGAAACATTGAAGGCGTGAAGCCTTTCCAAAGATTCTGCACTGGGCCCACAAATCAGAGATACAGTTATTTTGTGGTGTAGTGGTTAACTCTTATGTCTCATTGCCACAATGTCTAGTTTCTCCCGGAATTTCATAGGGCAGGCTTGCATGTTCTCCCTGTGCATGCATGGGTTGTCCAGCAGTACTCTGGTGGAATCCTCCCACACAGACATGAACTGAAGTGAATGATAAATGGCTCTGAATTTCCCATACACTGATATGTGTTGGGCCTGTGATGGATTGGCGACTTCGATGGATGCTTGGTGCTTAAAAGCAACTTTTCTCAAAGGTACTTTATGTCAGTTGTGACACACAGTGATGGATTTGTGCTGATTTGTGGTTGCTTTGCCCCCTCAGGGGAGCGAGCAGCTTGCAGTCGCTGATTAAATTATGATGATCGCATTATGATCAAAGAGGGATTGAAAATAATAGATGACCTTTTATCTCAAAGTAGAAGTTGAACTGAAAACAATCTTTTCAGAAGGGAAATTATTCAAAATGTTCTCAACTGTCCTTAAGGGAGCAAGATCACAATTATACACAGTATGAGGGTTTATTCAAATCCAAGATTAGAAAAAAAATGTCTCAGGATTTTCACAAAGCGCCACTTGCAAAACAACAAAACTCTAAAACAAATCACAGTAACAATTTAAAATAGAAAAGTTCATGTACATTTTCAGAATGAGGTTGGAGGTAAAAGCTTACATACAGTTATTTCTAATAAAGGGTACAGTGCTTAAATCAAGCATCACATATTGAGAATTGTATCTGAAAAAGCTGAATTAAATTCTAGTACCATCATCATCATCATCATCATCATCATCATCATCATCATCATCATCATCATCATCGGCATCATCATGAAATTGTAAATAAAGTTACTATAAACAAGATACAACATTTCTATTCGGGTGCTCTCCTTTGGCACATGGCTGTTGATAAAATACTGAGAATATGCTTAATTTTTATTATTAGTGCACATTGATGAGTTATCAGACCTCACATCAGAAACAGCTTCCATAATCATGCAGACTGATTTTAAGCATTTCATGCTTTCTTAAAATGAAGGCAGATCTTCTTGACACTTTGCTTTTTCTTTTTTTTTTTTTTATATATAAAATGACCACTTATACTGAAAACAAATTTGGGTTAAAATACACAAAAGACAAAGATTGGAGTGGATTTGGTGGCTCAGGCAACAACATTTTAGGCTTTGAATACTCTTAAGTGATGGAGAATTCGATGTCGTCCATTTCCTCCTCTGTGTCCACATCTATGGCCTCTGCCTCTTTCTCGGCTCTCGCTCTGTCACTGGCTGGGATGTAGTTGTCCTCAATGAAGCCATCATCGTCTTCCTCTCCCACCGCAGGGAGACAGTCGGGGCCCATTCCACGTCCCCCCTGCATAACAAACTCCACCTCATGGCCTGGAGACACATGCAACAATCACTGCAAGGTGAGTCCAGTCTGTCATTTTGACTGATCGAGTCATCAGAAGCGCCAGCATTTAAAAAGACCTGACATATTTGTAAACGCTGCCATCTGACAAATCCATCTGGCTGATGTGCAACCTGCATCTGCCCCATCATAGGTCATTTGCAATGTGGATTTGAGTTTTCTCGACCTTTTGCTTTGAGGTAAGTTCTTTTTTTGTTTTTTTTTAGGTAAGGGTTTACTGATCACAAACGAGTTAATCTGAAAGAGCTCCTCTGAAGAAGAGCACAAACATTTTGCAGAGGGATAACATCTCACTTGGTTCTCCTTGTCTTCTGTTTCTTGTCTTGTCAAAATAAATTATGTTTTTGAGTCCATGTTATAATTGTTGTTGATGTTTGTAACTTCCTGGTTTATGTTGTTCGGTGTTTCATTTAATACTTTGAGAAATTTGGGGCAGCATGACGTATTGTTACGTTCTCATATTATTATTGATCCCTGTTTCCGTGATCTCATGGACTTTAGTTGTGTACTCACAGTTGTCAGCTTGGAGCTAATTGAAAGCAACATGAATCATCTGAATCTGACCAAGTCAGAATGGAATGGTCTGTTTTCAGATAAGCTGTTGGATTTCATTAACGTTTGACAGAAGTGTGATCGCAGCATGGACCACGGGATTCTCTGAGCTTTAGAAACATTGCCTTCTTCCAGCAGATCATGAAGGATGCTCACAATGGATTAAAACTGTATTTATCCTTTATTTATCCTTATCTTCCCTCAAACATACTTATTTAGGTAATAGGTGGCTCTGAATTTCCAGTTTGTGTTTGTCTCTTTAACAGTAGCCCAGATGTGATGTTGGATAATATTAGGTATCACATGGATCCTGCCTTTCTCACATTTCACCGTTCGATATATCGATTGAATGAAATATATGAATAATGGATTTTGGTTAGTTTGAATTGACGACGATGGCCGCTCGATAATCCAGCATGTTTTTTGTTACATTTGTTCAACACATACTGTTCAAAATGTTTTTTTTTTTTGCTTTGTTTTGTTTTGTTTTCTTTTCTTTTCCTTTGGAAACATAATCAAAACACCACTGTAGCTCAAACTGAGCCAAACTAGAAGGTGAACTTTTTTTTTTTTTTTTTTTTTTTTTTTTTAATTTTTCCTCTTTTTTTTCAAATGCGGCTATAAACTGTACAAATGTGGCTCTTTGAGACAAAAGATGGACATTTACGTCAGTATAATTGAACACATTTTAAAATCTGTGTGCTTTCGTCATAGAGGGTTTTCCAGATGGCAGATGTGACCAGAAATAACCTGTGATAAACCTGACGCAGAGTGAAAACTTTCATGACCACCGCCCCACTACACAATACAATGCGTTTGATGCTACAAGCTCCAGTTACTACGAACTGACAGAAATACATCAGGAAACAACGTGATGATCAAAAGGACACTTCCACTGCACCAACACAATAGTGTGCAATTTTCCAAGGAAGTAAAATGTTGGATCACATCCACATCTTTCTTTGGTATCAACACCGGACTTTCGCTGTACACAAATGCTACTAGAACAAGGGTTCAGTTATTGGTTGTTGTCACTTATTTATCTCATGCAGCACAGACTGTGCACATAGATAATGTACAGTTATACATTTATGTCAAAGTTAGTGTGTCCAAGTTTATGAATTCCTCGTCACACCGTGCCGCAGGTGATAAAGTAAATCTGCCTGAACTACATGGTACACTGCAATCTGTATATTTTTGTTTATGCAATGATTTCAGGCTCCTTTCTTCCGTGTTTCTCAACATATTGATCTTTAGTAACCTGAGGAAGTAGGAGCTGGTAAACTGGTGGGGAGAAATCGAGCCTGACATCTTCTTTGTGCTTTCTCGGGACTTGGTATATTAGATATAGTTATGATATGTTAGGAGGCCCCATCAGCTTTATCACTACCTAAAACTCACATAAACAGAGTTAGAGTTTTTGGAATGTTGTTTAAGGTTGTGACAGCCACATGGTAGTTTCAGGAAAGTAATATGGAATGTAGCATTTAGCTCAGGAAATTGACATCAGCGTTGCTGCTAAATAAGGTTTTCACAAATGAAGCAGTATTTCTTGAAGTGTTGGTTGAGCTGTGCAGCATCGCTGACAGCTGGCATTAGAAAAGTGGCTCTGGGATGCCAGAGATCACTGTCTAACCTTCTGGAGGCGTCGTGGGACCAACCAGATGAAACAAAGATGAAAAGACGTTCCCGTTTAATGGCCCCAGAGATGTGTTTGCAGTGACTGCTCATTGGTTTACCGTCGGTTCTCAACTAAGAGCAAACTCATTTACACAGCAAAAGCTTATCATTTGTTCAATTTCACCCAAATAGTGTGTGAATAATACAAACCTGACTGGTCACATTGGCTAACAGTGTCTGTATCCCTCAGCCGTGTGTGTCTGTAGCTTGCCAAGTAACGTCGGATCACCTGACATTTGGCTAGAATGGCGGTGAGAATGGAGAAAGAGATGGCCGTGACCAGAACAGCCACTAAAAACTCCCAGTTGTGGTTTGGATTTTTGACAGTGGGGCTCACCGAAGTGCCTGCAAAAGAGAACAGTCAACCACATTGCAAAGTGAAAAAAAAAAAACAGAAGAAAGCAAAAATCAGAAGTATGAGCTCCACAGACTTCAAAGAGGAGTTCCCAATTTTCTGTTTGGGTTCCAGTGTCTCCTGTCTTTTCATAAGAGTTTCTCAGTTTACAGGTAGTGAAATACAATTTAATGTGCATACACCATCTACAATCTCCTCAGTAGACAACGTAGTCTGTAAGTTTATGAACAAAAGAATAACTAGCAGTGCAAATAAGTGTCTAAACACAGACAAACGTTCACTAGCGTTTACATGTAGCATCATGGCCAAAGACTGACATGAGTTTGCAGAGATTGCTGAAGTCTCACCGTTGCTTTCTGCTGCTGGTGTCGTGCTCACATTTGCTAATAGGTCCATTTGACTTTTCTTTTGTTGGTGCCGTCTCTTTCAGGGAAGAGACTTCTCCTGTGTCTCTCAGTTGAGTGTTCAGTGAGACCTGTATTTTGATTTTACCATTAAGTTTGGCTTGGAGGCATGTGCTATGGCAGTAATTTCCACAAAAAGACAAAAAAGAAAAAAGAAAAATCAGCTCCTTTGATGAGGATCCCCAGGCAGTTTTGATTTCTCCTCCAGCCAATATTTGACGGGATATGTGTTGTTTAGACCTTTAAAAGCTGAGTGGGATCTGGAGTAAGAGTTGCAGGGCACGCATCCCCCCAGATGAGGGAGGTAGCTGTCTGAAGGATTTCTGTTGACCAGGGAACACAGACCCTCAGAGCTCCACTAGGTGGCAAGGTTGGTGCTCTTTGATCTGGCAGTGTTGCATCGGTTGAAATGTGAACCAGCGTCCTTTCACTGCAGCTCCATGGTGCTCTAGAGAAAGTAGAAAAGAGATAGGAAGTTAAAGCAGGGTGACTTTCTTATTTTAGAATTGCGCACAAAGACATCTTACAAAAGGCAAAGGGAGAAAAAGACTCTTTAAGTAGAGTACCAGTAAGCTGCTGTACCCCTAAAATCCCCATGTGGCTTTGAATTCTTTCTAGTTCTTTGTGCCATTCGATATTCATATTCATATTTTATAAGCGAGGCACACACAAAGAACATGAACAATCAAATGACCTAAATATTTTACTTAGTGTCTATGAAAAGTGAGGGTGTCATCGTCATAAGGAGACGCAGCCTGGGTCCTTTAAAACGAGAAGTCGTAATTGAGCATGAGCTGTTGGGGGCTCGGGAGGATATGGTCCAAAACAGGAAAACTGTGTTGCAAACAGGAACTCCCACTTGCTGTAGGACCTTCCTTCAGAGTTTGAGCTGATAGGAAGCAGACAAAATCACAGATTTGTATGCGTTTCACTCTAAGTATTCTAAAATAAAGAAGCTGCTGACTCTCAATGGACAATAAAAAAATAGATAAATCCAGACAGCCACTATTACAACATCAAAATAGTTTGACATGAACACTGTGCTGGTGGAAATGCCATCAAACATGAGCAGGATAGAGTTTCAAACCAAGACGTTTGAACTTTTTCAGCATTTGTTTTGATTTGAAAGATGTCTGGAAGCAGGACAATCACCTCTTCTCCTAAAACTATATGTTACGGCCCCGGGGCCGTCTTGTGTCTGAGTGCTCGTGCCCTCGGCACGTAACACTATACGAGACTCCCACTACTGGTGAGGGGGTCTTCAAAGTGTTTGCCGGATATAAAATATATACTTGTTACATGTCATCTTGTAAGCTGCAGCTCCCTGAATCCATTGTCAACACAAAGTGGTTGTAAGAAATCACTGGAGGGTTGTTTGTTAGAACCCAACCAAATGACCTGTTTTCAATGTTTAAAATCAATCTAATATTACTGTTTATTTAGTTAATCTGTTTCCTTCAACCTTTAACAAGCTGTGGGAATAAGGTTTGAGTTTACACCAAGCTGTTATATTTATTAAAAGTCACCTTAGTTTGCATGAACTGTCATGTGATGCATGAAATCAAGATCCCATGCTACACTCATTTGACTACATGTGAACTGGCACCTTCTCTAAATGCAAATACGGCACAAACAGCGCATCCACAGTACCGCTGTCTGGAGAGAGGAACTATGTGAAGTGATATTTGCAAATTTCACAGATATTTGAATGCATGTGTCCAGTAGATGGCTTCCTTTATTTATATTAAAGCTACAGAAATGCTGTCTAACATGTTATTTCTTACTCTTGTTTTTATATTTAGTTCACCACGTTAAATTTGTGCTAATTGTATCAATGCACCTTTCATAGAAACAAACCACAATTATAAAGAAGTGCTGCACTGTAGTTATTCTTACGCATGCACACATAAAGTGTGCTACAATATCTAAGCAATGAGCTCAATGTTACTAGAAACTCATTATATTGCCCTGTGGGACAGCAGTAATGTCAAAATCAGATATGAACATATCAAAGATGACCATGATAAGGCATTTTGTAGAAACTGGAGCACACCTGGAAAACTCCTTGTTGATGAAATCTTGAAAGTTCTGCTTGATTGCTTCATGTGAGAGTTTGTGTAGGGATGTTTAACATTTCTTTAAAAATCAGAGAGGATTATATCTCAATGGGAGTGAAATTTCAGCCATAAATGATCAAATTTGTGTGACTTTCAGATGTAGGCTAGCAAGCCCCCCCCCCCCAAAAAAAAAATGTCTTTTAAAAATGTCATGTGAATTTAATTTACTGAGATTTTTCTTTCTTCGAAATGTTTTCCTAGATATGCTCACAGTTTTTGTACATCTTGGTGACTCTTCTGGCTCGGAGGTCATTTTTCACAGCGAGAGGAGCCTGGCTGCTTAGCGCCTGCCATTAGGCCTCTCCCCCTTCATCTTCTCGAGCTATTCTCCTCAGCAGTGTTGGCTGTAAACACAGCAACAGGGCTGTCTTTATCTCTTCCTGTTCTGTCCTCACACAGGCAAAGCCCAACAAAATATACACACCAAGCAGCGCAGGACCGGGAGCTATGGGAGCCAGAAATTTATGTGTGTCAGATGTAGCAGTGTTTGTGAGTTTTACTGTGCTCAGCTGCTATTTCTTCTGTGCTCGTGTGGGAACATGCATGCGTTAACAGGCTGCATTTACATCTCTGCCCGTGTCTGAATGCCATTCTCAAAGTAGGAAGTCAGTTTTTTTTTGTAATCCTACTTTGTTTCATCACCCCATATATAGTGAGTCGCATATCAGTTTATCGACACTAATGATGGCCAGAGGGTACGAATTGTTACTCATTAAGCTGTCATTAAACTGAATTAAACATCAAAACTCTGCTCAGCTCCTGGAGTGTGATCACACTCCTTTGAGTGGATAAATTAACTGTATGCAACTTTATGGTTTCAGATTTGATTATGGCGCATGCCATGACAAAGACGTTCTGTGATAAACTTCTGTCAACTTATGCAGCAAAGAGCGTGCGTTTTGATAAGCGCTCTTCTCTGAATGTATTTGCTTTCACTGATATGTAAACACTAAACAAATGTAGTCCTTGCCTCTCCCTGACTGCACTACTCTCAAATATCCATGCTGAGCAGATTTAAAACACACACACACACACACACACACACACACACACACACACACACACACACACACACACACACACACAGGACGCCCTTTAGTTGGCCCTCGCTCTAACAAGCCATGGAGAAACAAGCCTCCCTCTTTCTCTCTTATCCCGCTGCCAAGTTCTGTATTTTTGTCTCACTTTGAAATGTGTGTAGGAGTCAGGCCTTGCCATTGTTTCTCAAGGATGACATCCATAGGATCTAAATGAGCACTTTTTTAAAGTAAAAAAGGGGGAAAAAAAAACATCCGGCTGAGGCCTTATGAGTGTGGTTATTTAACTCAGGTACTGGTTATTGTACTGGTGTTGTTTAACTGCAGCGAGGTCATTATAGCCTCAATGCAGCACTCTCAGAAGTCATGTTTGGCTTTTGTCACTCAGTCCCAGTATAATGACAGAGTCAACAAAGGAGCCACAACAGCACAATGAGACACAAGCCAGACTCGGTAAGAAGCAATACTGCGGCTTCATCGTGACCACAAGCGATAATGTTTGACATGTTAAAATGAGTTTCAGCACCTGCCCTCTTGACTGAATGAATGCTGTTGATTTGCGTGTGGGCCGAGCAATGGATGAGCTGAGCCGTTTGTGGTGAAAACAGCAGGTGCCCAACATGTGGGTCTAGTGTCACTACACCCTGATGCAGCTTGTTTTATATTATAAAAACAAAAATGAATATGGAGAATGAAATGAAGGAGCTTATTTGTCAGAGTCTGATAACTTCATTATCATATGAATGAGCAACTTTATTCTACAAGCCAGAGTGTTGTAAATACAGTGTAGATACAGCAGTGAAGACTGAATAATAAAAAAACACAAATTACATGTAGTGCTTCTTTCATATACTTTTTTTCAAGCTAACATTTCTCACCCAAAAAAATCAGTAACCTATGAAGTAGAGCAGACAATACAGTCACCATGTCTGTGGTTAATCTTCTGCAGTGCTTAACAACAAACTCTGATCTTTTGGACTCCTAAGTTCATTTTACCTTTCGTGATCAATTTGTGCAAGTCAGAGGTTTTATGACAAAGTTAATCCTTTCTTGTTTATGAACTAGTTCAGTTATTGCTTTAGTTTTAGCAACAACAAACTTCATCAATTAATTGTTGCACTACTCAGTCCACATTGTTTTCAGTAACAGACTGAACTAGAAAAGCACTCGCAGAATGCAGACCCCACGCTCTCAATTTACTCCAGATCACTCTCCAAAAAAGCTAATCCCTTTTTCCTAGTCCCGTTTTGGACGTTTCCTGAAAATTTTAAAAAATCCATCCATAACTTTCTGAGTTATGTTGCTAACAGACAAACAAACCCTACTGAAAACATCACCTCCTCTGTGGAGACTATAACCAGACGTAGTCCAAAGAAAATACACTGTTATACAGTGTTTTGAAAGCAAGTGGGGAGTACATACGCTATCTGACCCAGCTAAAGCAAAAGAAAGTTATGTCACTGAGTTGTTTTGCCTCGTCTTTTTGTGTTAAAGTCCAGTGAGTGTGTCAGTGAGTCGTGTAATGAACTATCAGGCCAGAGGGAAGTGCGAGCAGCGTTTGCATCAGTATACTACAGGAACCAAACAAACAAAGTTCAAGTACAGCGGAAATAGATCTGAGATACAATGCTGTCTTTGCTGTAAATGTGATTTTTTTTTTATTCATATTCCATGACATATTAATCTTCCCTCTCAGCAAACAAATGTACAAGAATATGAAAAATATGTTCAAAGGTAATACTGTGCCTTTACTCTGCAGTGCAGAGCAAATATGTCTGAACAGTTTCATCAAAATGATTGCTATAACAAAAATATCATGTCATTATCTCAATATTTGGGAGCCGAGATTCTCCTGTCGTTGCCTCACTCACCCTGTCCTCCACTGTGGATAAAACCGAGTGAAGAAGTCACACAATTTGTACATAAAATATATACAAACCACTGAAGACTCTGAGGGCCAGCTGTTAATTCGATTGCTTACCTGATAACCTGCTGTCTGTCAGTTCGCACATCAGCCTCGACTACGTTTTCGCTCTGCTTTCGCTAAGAGAAAATGATGAAATGTTGAGCAAAGGTTGGACGAGGTGTGCTCTGTTGCTGTTTCCCAGAAGGGCAGGTTAATGTGTAACTTTGTAACTAAGGTGTGCTTCGTCCCACCTCCTGTTGCTCCTCTTCATCCAATGATACAGCAGACCTGGCCAGACGCAACGCTGCCAGTCTGCAGCCCCAAACCAGGAAGAGGCCAAACACAGCTATTGTGTCAAATTTTATATTGAAACTTTATACACGAGTGTGTGTTCGCCTGGTCAAACCTGTTTTTAGCTGGCGGAAGATTTTAGCTGTGTTTGTGTGTACATTTCATTATTAAGCCACTCAGCTGCTCCGCTCCGCCAGCCCCTGTGAGACGAGTGAGGGAATCACACAAGATGAAGTTCGCCTCGACGAGGAGAGTTGTTTATTCCAGACCCTGGACGGAGCAGTGGCTGGTTTCTCTGAAAAGGAAAAGCGAGGTGACCCTGAAAACAATAGAGACGCTTCCTGGCTGCTCTGCAGAGTCCTCTGCTTGGTCACATCTTCCTACGTTGCTCTTCTTCCGTCTCTGCCTGCCTCTGTTTGTTCCAGATTCAGCTGCATCTATCTGATGGCGGTGACTAAGATTTCCTGTAAAATGGTAACTCAGCATCATCTCAAACAGGCAGGAGTTTTTTTTTTTTACGTTTGAAGTCAGTGTCACCTTGTTTTCAGTGTTTTATCTAGTCAGTATATTTAACAATATATCAACTCAATCTTGATATATTTTATTTTTCATCAAGAACATGTACAATACAGCTTTTTGGAACATTAAGGTGGGAGAATTGTTGCAATTTGAAGCATAAAGTAGAAAACAGAAGCACAATTTTATTGGTGGTTTTCAGTCTTTTCCCTTTTCTTGACTTTTTATCTTGCTTGCAGCTTTGTCTCATGTATTCAAACAAGTTATCCTCTCTTCTGCGTTTCAAGGGTCGATTTGCAAAACACTGAGCACCAAGTTGTTGTTTAATGACATTCATCTTTTGTGACTGCTCTACTTTAATTTGTAAAGGAGTGATGGCTTTAAAAGCTTCTGCCCTGTGGAGACAAGTTCAGGCCCTGGACGTGCACTGTTTTGCATGTTTTAGGTTTGTCTGGGCTCAGTGCACCAAGTCAGAAGAATTAAGGTTGTGTGCGCTTCTCCTATGAAGTGTGTTGCAGCAAGGCAGCATGTAAAGCATGCAGGATAGTGATCTTACAGGTCTGATACTGAAAACCACCATGTTCACACTTTTTGAAGGGGACATTAGGGGAAAATGAACTTTTTACTGCTAATTTGAACAGTATTTGCTAACGTATGGTGGAATTAAGAGGAATTATCAAGTGGAATTATTTTGCATAATACACTCCAATTGATTGGCAGAAGTGGTTTAACATCATTGAGTGATGTTGCCTGGGGAAATCTCCAGCTCCCTGCAAGCATAACTTTGATGAAATGTTAACATAAGTTGAATTTAACAGATTGACTGAAATAAGTTGCTTTTGGACAGTTGAGATGGAAGTTGAATGGTTTGTGTTTGGACTTCTCGATTCAGGGATCTCCACAGCCAACCATCTGCTTACGTCTCACTCAATCCCCTGCCTCCATGTTTATGTCCTCCTTCACACCCATGAATCTTCTCTAAAGTGTTTCACTTCTCCTCCCACAGCCTTTGTCTTGTATATCCACTATCTCTTCCCCTCTCTGGCCTCTCCAGCTTTATCTCTGTAATGCTCAATCACGGCCCTGCCTCTGATCTGTCCAGTGGAAACCCGGGAACCCCCAGTGAAAATCTCAGCATCTTCATCTCTGCTACCTCCGACTCACATAGAAGAGAGGTGTGTGTAGCGTTGTGTGTAGCGTTCTGTCTTTCTCTTCTCAGCCATGCAGATATTAACCTCTCCAGGTTTTTGTCCATGGTAGAACACATTTGCATATTTACCAACATTTCACCAACTTTATACTGAAGCATTTCCTTTTTTTGTGTCTTTTCTGTGTATTTGCTTTGTTACATTGTTTATGGTTATGTTATTTCTGAAACTAAACTACGTTCTGCCATAGGTGGAAATAATGATCTAAACAACTAAACTCCCCACTCCCTGGGATGAAGCAGGAGTAAAACATATAGACAGCTACTTTTTGTTTCAATGGCATCAATTTTAAGGTGAGCTACACTTTCAGCTTTCTGATGCAGAAAACACACTCAGAAATGAGATATATTGTATATTTGGTGTATTTTGTTGTCAATACTGCCAATCGATTCGCAGCATACACCCACAAACAAGGTTAAGGTCATCGGTGTCAGCAGTGGAGCTGCTCGCAGACTCTGGATTAGATTTTAGGACGAAGCTGGGGGCTTTCCCCACGTTTGCTCTCCTGGTATGTTTACTCTTTGTCCTCCAAGTGAAGTGGAGGGGTCCGAGGTCACGGCCATTTCTCTGGGGAAGATGGGAAAGCCTCGCTCACTCCGTTCATATGGGGGGAAATAACAACACGCGCCTTGCTGTACATAACAATGGACAGTGGGGCTCTAGGAGGAAGAGCGAAGTGACAAACAAGTCTGCGACTCGCCATTAAGCATCAAGACGAAACAATCCGGAGGACTTGTGGAGGAGGCAGGCTGAAGCCATTATCACTTTTTCTTTTTTTGGTCTCACTGCGCACACACACACACACACACACACACACACACACACACACACACACACACACACACACACTCATAGAAATCTCCACTGAGAGCAATTTAAGTGTAAATTTTATAGGGTGATGGCTTTGCATTGCTCACATTTTTGGGTGAGTTTGAAAGTCCATATGTGGCCTACGTACATCTGGCAATATGGCTACATCAACACACATCTGCTTCAAATCTGAGAATAAAACTTCGCTTCTATTAAAAAAATCAGATTATTTTCCAAGTGGTTCTCTACTATGGCAGATAAATTAGATGTGTGTTGGGTGAAATTTCATGAATCAGGATGCTTTTACTTAAAAAAAAGGCCTTTTTTTTGCGTGTTTTTCTTCATCATTCCCAGTTCGCGATGACCCAGTTTCAACATTGTTTAAGTTTCTTTCAGTTTAATCTAATATAAGAGTTTCCTGGCTTTTTGTGCTCAGTGGTGTAACATTACATACATCGCTGGCATGAATGTTCAGAGGGCTGAGTCTGTATTTGTTTGGCTTGATCGCCTGCCACCTCTTGCAGGTGTAACAGTTCATGCATACAGTAGAGCTGGAAACTGTCAGCATCAGTGTTCAGGTTTGTCTCTTTGATGGTAGTCTGGGTATTTTTATTTATTTTCTTTAGTTTGCTCTGGTGAATGTGGTGAGCTACAGAAACAAGCATATACTGCATCTAATGCATAACATTAAAGTGTGTTCTTGTTTTTAGATTAACACTCCGGTACGTTCATACATTGTGTATTCTATACCAAGCACACTTCCTCGTCCAGGAAACTAATTTACTGAAATGGTGTGTTAATCAGTAGATACTGTTGGCTTGATGTTTGCTTTGACTGTCATGCTTGTGTGAACACATTCCAAAAACACAGCAAGAAGAAAAAAACAACCCCAGCAGCAAAGAAACACACCCACTGAGCTGCAGTGAAAATATAAATGCTTCTGTTAGTCTGCAGATTTTCTGGGGATTCATTTGGGAGTCTCTACTTTTTAATAATACCCAAGATTTAAAAGTCCCTCTGTGACAGATAAAAGAATCTGTGTGTGAAAACTGAGATTGTGGGAGGATTTGTCATTGGTTCAGTGAGAATTCTGACATATAGCAACAAAACGTGAAATACTTTTGTAGGACAGGTTTTTAACATCTGCCCTGCAGAAGATGCAGATGATGATGATGATGATGGTAATGACAATACTTTATTCAGTGCGTTTTTAAGCAAGTAATAACTTTTCAAGTATCAGTCAGTTGTACAGTCCTTCGATTATTTGCACAACTCATCTTTAACACTGAAAATCCCAAAGAGTGACAAAGAATTAAAAAAAGGATTAAAGCATTTGAATAAAAAGGGGTTTAGTGGGGCTGAGTCAAAGTCCACGACAGTTACAGAATTTGATGCTAGTGGTTTTTATTATGCCAACAGCATATTTACACTGTGTTAATCTGTTAATAATTAATATTCATATTGATTAAAGGTCAGTGGCGGTGTAGTGATTCGGACTGTTGGAGCCAGGCCTTTCTGTGAGGAGTTTCCATTTACATGAGGGTTTTCGCTCCCATAATTCATCATCTGTTTTGCTTCTCTTCAGGTATCAGCCGAAGTGATGTGAGGACAACATCTCTGGCAGTTTTTGTCAACATATTACAAGTTTTCTTTGCAAAATTACCACCTGGCAGGACATTTTTCATCAGAAAATGTATTTTCACCCATAAAGTGAAGTCTCCAGATGTACTGTTGGGCATTTCACATCAAAACACCAACTTTGAGGAGCATCTGTCACTGTTTCGAACACTGCTTGACAGTTGTGTCAGTTTACCTGGTGACAATAATGAAAGATCAATTAGAGGCCGAAGCAAGTTTTTCAAGTGTGAAGGTTTATTTTGGCAGTGAAGGAAAAATGACTCCAGTATTTCCACATCAGTAACATCATATTCTTCCGCTTGAAACGTTGGAACAGCCTTCAATACAGTAGAGCTTTATCACTCCCTGAAGCATCTCCTGGCTTGAGCTTTTCCTCATGCTGCTCTCCGACACATCCCTCCATTTGGACTTTTCCCGGCTCATCGTTAACATATGCTGCAGGAGTTTTGTGTTTTCACCAGTGGTGGCAGTAGCAGCCCTTCCGTTGCATAGTTTATCAAGCTTGAATCCTATTTTGAGCCATAAAATTTGCCCAAACTCACTCAAAACTGCAGTTCAGCACCAAAAAAGAAACAAGTTTAATCTTTTGTGACGTGCTTCATTTGCAAACCTCGTCTTAATCGGCATCTTCGATTAGTTGCAATGGCTCCCATAGCTACATGTCTACAAACAGTTAAATACAGAAAATTTGGTTAAAATTTACAAAATGTAAAGGTTGACCATGCATTGTGCAAAGTTTGCTGTGAGTCCTGTGTAAATCCACCAAATGCTGTAAAAGCAAACTCTTTTTTTAATTCATAAAAGCTGTTTGTGAACCCTTTTATAGTCTTTACTTCAGGACTGTGTCCAGCCACTGTCCAACTTTTACAGATAGATAACTGCCAAAGCAGTGTTTTTGTAGGACAACTCCTCGTGATGCTGACATTAAAAAGGATGTGAGGAGCCAGTGTTTCTGTCTCAAATGTTTAATCAGTCACAAGTGTCTTAAACTGCCCAAGCACTGCTTTAAAAAATGCAAAAGGAACTCTGGTTTCCATCAAGCAGCCACGCCAAAGTAATGAATAATTTTCTGAAGAAATGCATTTTGCATACCACGGGCTGGTGGAAGTACACATTGTGTTGTAGGTCTTATAGCTTCCTGCTACTCAGAAAAGAATATGGGCAGCAACATGTGGATATCCTACAATGGCATAATCTGCATTTGGCAGCACTAATATATTCACAGCCGCATTGTTGCATGTAAAAAAAAAAAAGTGTTCTTACACACACTTCCTCAGTGTCTGGGAGTGCATGTGTGCTCTGGCAGCAGCCCCTGCTCGCTGCAGCCCTTCTTCTTACTGGTTGATAGGAACAAGAACCCATGCTGTGTGTGAGAGTATGTGTGTGTGCATGTGTTTCAGACAAGTTGAATCAGACAGGAGCCGAGACCCCTCCACCTCCACCCCTCCGCCATCACCTCCACAGGCCTTTTCCTGCCTGTAGGGTGATTCCTGCCCCGGCGCTCCCTCCACTTCCTTCACACACATATCAGCCTCCAGCAGGAGTACCTCTTCCTGAATCTGGCTCAAGTTCCCTGGACACTCTGGACAAGCAAAAACAGCTCATCCATCTCTCTCCTACTCACGCTCTCGCTGTCTTAAACTCTCACTTGTGACTCCTTCTGGGTTACAATCATTTAAACTTATCGTCTCACGTCGTTTCCCCAGATGACACATTGTTGAATCAGACTACTAAGGCATCTGCAGTTTTAGTTTCTGCGTCCATTTGCACAAAATCTCGCCTTAATGCTCAGCGCTCTGTGTTATTCAACTTCCTCAGAAAGCCTATATTATTCCAGAGACATGCTGGCTGGAGTTTGGACCACTCCCTTTCCACAGTTTCCTTAATACTTCTGTTCTGATGGGACAGATATTCTATTTCTGTGATTAGGATTGGAAGGTCCAGCTTGCATAATAGTCCATATTAATCACTGAAGCAGCATGAATTCAGCATCAAAGCTATGTGTCACTGTTGTTTTTTCTCCAAATTTCATGTTCTCCCTTTTAGGGAAAGATGCTCCATCATTTGTTCATTGGCTCCAGTTTCCTCAATGACTCCTGAGCTCCTAAGCTGGATGAAGCCTGTTTCAAAGATTGATCCATGGATTTGAAATGGATCATTTTTCAGAGAATGTGATTTTAAGTTCATTTTAATTGCATTTCATGGTCTGAGAACAGAATGACAGAAACAGACTAAAATGCTGCCTTATTCTTCTGAAAGCTGAATTCTTCTCTGAAATGCAAAACAAACTGAAAGTCTTATCCTCATCAGATTGTGTGTGACATCTGACTTTCTAAACAAGTCCGTGTGGCCTGTTCTGGAAAATATTACTTGTTCTCCTTTCACTGAGCTCGGCTGATCACCTCAAACAGTATTATCCCCATGATCCCACCCTGATCCTCAGTGGGGTTTTCCTTTTTTTTTTCACATTAAACCTGCAGGTTGACTCCATGATGTTATGATTAGGGCTTCCTCAGGCTGATGCACAGGCTTTCCATAACACCATTAATGAGATGTGTGCCTGCGTGTGTGCGTGCGTGCGTGCGTGCGTGCGTGCGTGTGCGTGTGTGTACAGTACCTGTGCAGGGTCAGTGGGGGCTACAACACCAACACACGTCAACATCCCGACAGCACTGGGGGGTTGTTTGGGGTGGAGCTGGCAGGTCACTCAGCTCGCCATCTGTTGGCATCCCAAACTACCCCATCCGGGTTCCCTGTGTCCCGGCCTTACCCCAGGAGGGAGATCAGGACACTGGGGTTGGTGGGGGGGTCACTTGTGAGGGGGCTGAATTGTGGATCTTGTTTTTTTTTCCAGTGTTAGTCTGATGATTGGGCAGGAAAACTGCAGACATAAGCAAGCTTGGCATTTACAACCACAGTTACAACCACAATGTAAAAAAAAAATAAATAAATTAAAAAAAAGCGGAATGGATTTGGTCTAAAATGCAAATCAAAACAAGATGTGATGATTGGAGCAAAAAGAAAATATCAGATGTTGAAAACCAGGCATTATTTTGAAATGAATTTAGCACATTCATTTGGAGGTAAATTCAAAGCAGTTGCAGCAGCTGCAGTGGTTCTTACAACATCCCTTTCAGCCACATTACATATTTACAAATAATAGTGTATTGTAAAAATGAAGGATTAAAATGAGCTAGTGAGTGAGATGGTACCACAATAAATGGAGCTGAAAGAGACTGCAACTGTTTTATATGGAAAAAAGTAGATACATTTAGCAGAGTTGACTGCGCTGCAAAAAAAAAGAAAAAAGTTTCTAAGACTTTGGAGATTACAAAGTTCTCGTAAAGTAAATCATTTTAAAAAGTCAGAAGATTTGAGGAAGTCTTTGGGAAGTTATTCAAAGTTGTGAGTGGTTTTTCCCCCCTTTTTTCATATTATTATTTCTTTTCGCACCATTTATTTATTTATTTATTTATTTATTTATTTATTTATTTATTTATTTATTTAAATCCTTTAATCCTGCAATCATGGTCACTTTATTATTACACTCACTGTGTTGCACTAAATCATGTACATATTTGTTTATATTATAGCTCCTGTTATATTTTAGATTTATGTTGTATATAAAGTTGATCTTTTCTTCTTTTAGATTTCTGTTATTATTCTATTGTTATTCTTATCAAGATTTTCTCTATTACTTATTCTTATTCTTAATTTGCACTTTACCTCACTTTTTTCACCCCCATGTGTGTTCCTCGAGCCTCTGTAACAGTAAATTTCTCCATGGTGCGATAAATAGTCTTTTCTATTCTATTCTATTCTATTCTATTCTATTCTATTCTATTCTATTCTATTCTATTCTATTCTTCTAATTTAGCCATTTGTTAACTGGGTTAGTCCCATTGAGACACGTTTATGTCTTTTCCCAGGGAAGCCAAGACAGCAGCTTCATTGTTTCTAGTATTAAAACAGACAGTGCAGAAGTCACACAAAATACAAATCAGACAGATCAGAGTAATAAAGTCAAACAATAATCTGACTATCATGTAGAGCAGGAGCAAGAACGATATGGTCCAGATTCCAGTTTTCCAGCCAGGTTTTTGAATGTTCCAAGAGAGACTAATTCCTTCAGGTTTAAAGTTTTCTGGAGTGAATTCCAGGCAGCGGGTGCAGAGTTCTGAATTCAGTGCAAACTTTAGAGACTTTTAATAAATAGTGGTTGTTTGAGCATATGGACTAAGTGCTCTGGGTCCTTGTAATATAGCCACATAAATATTGGGGAAGGAGGCCTGAGATGGCTTTATATTCGTATAAAAGCGTGTCAGTGTTAAAAATGCTGTGCAGTCAATGAAGGCCACTCAACTCTGCTTTATAAGGTACGGTGGTGAGCGAATGCTCTGCAGCTTGTTACAAATCTCAGAACTCCACGGTCCACAGAGTCCAGTGATTGCAAATATTTTGCAGAGCCTTTCATAAAAAGAAGGTCGCCACAGTCCAACACAGGAAGGAAGGTGGCAGCAACTAACTTTTTCTTGACTGCAAAAGTAAATTTATGTGCCTGTGTTTTACACAGAAACACAATGAAACAAAATATGTGAGCAAGTACCACTTTAGTTTATAGTCGTGGCCTTAAATCAAACTGGCAGAGAGTTAATATTATAGCTATGAACACTGCATAGATTAAAGTTCAAGTCAGTTCAAGTATTGGCCCACAATATCACGTTTCCCTGTAGAACAGGCAGATGTTTTTCATTTTTTGTTCAATAAGATGGAAATACTTTGGGGTATTTTTTGTGGTAGGGCAGGTAGTAACGTACTGTGTTCAAGGTCAAAGTTCACAGCTTTTGCGTTTTACATTTTTTAACTAACATATTATAAAAGCAGCGTTTTGTAACTTGCAGAATGATCAACTATCTTTCTGAGCAACAGGAGAGCTTTTTCCAGAATAAGAAGGCAAATACTGGTCATTCACACATTTCTCTGCTTTGTTCAGGAGGTTGGTTTCACCTTTCAAGAGAAGACGTGGCATAAAACATTTTGAGCTTTGAAAATCATACCACTTTTTGAACAGTGTTATAGTTTAACCTGTAAGTCAGAACATGCGATCCGTCCACTCTGTTGAGTTTGGTTAATTATTCCCACGAGAAGCGTCAAATGTGAAGCGTGTCTGTTGTTTGTGAAAAGAGTCCACAAAGCATGGATTTATTGAGAATCACATCCTCTTCAGGCCATAACGCAGTTTGAAATGGTATTCAGCGTGTGAAAAACCATTTTCAATTTGCATAAATGACTAAAGTAAAAAGATGCTTGTGGGTTCGATAATCTGGCATGGCCCATTTGCCTCTAACTCTACAGATGGTTATTACTTGACCTATTGTGTTTGCAGCTTGTTGTTTTTTCAATAAGGAAAATAATAATCATAACACAAAACACGACTGACAATCAGTCACAGTGGCTTTACGCTCAGCATATTCAGGACACAACAAAGTGATAAAGTAGCAAGACAATAATTTATGCAAAGGAACACTTTTAATGTGGCATGAAAATACCAAACTAAATTTCCCTCATTAAAATTGAAGTCAGTCAGAATGGATCAGTTAAGCACCTGGTAGAGTCCAGCATCTCATTATATAAACTTGTCTTCTTCAGGTGAGGCTTTTAGTAAACTACTGCCCAGTAAAGCTAAAAATGTGTAGCCCCTTGTATTTCATACATTCCCACTATCAGCCTTCAGCAGGCCAAGGGAGAACATGCTAACTTGCGAAGCCACTGCGTCACAGCATTCACATAGCTGTGAGGTTAGAGAGTAGAGTTCAATATGAATAAACAGAAACATCTGGAAACATGTTAGTTAAAATAATGAAAATACTAGAAAAGGTGTAAAATACATAACTGATGATGAAAGAACCAATAACGTCCTGTTTGAACAATATTAGTGAAATGAAATGATACTAAAGCTTGATAAGGTTGTGTGCTCTGAATATTTTCATTTCAATGAAAAAAAGACGATTAAAAAATGTTGGGAGATTGTCATTCCAACAAACAGTAAGATAGGACAGACGTTTTGGAGGACCCAGATATAGACAGGCTATCACCCTTTTCTCGTGCAGCTCCCATTTGACTGGACACAAATGATTTATCACCTCTGTATTGATAGTTCTAGGGATAAAACGTTCCTGTCTCCTCGGAGGCAAAAATATCACTGTAATTGTCACTAATAAAAACAGGTTTTTATTATTTCTGTCTCTTGGAAAGCAATGAATACTGTATATTTTGTCTGCCTTGAGTTAGCCTCATACCTCTAAAGACACTTGTTGAGCTACAGCATTCAGTCCACTGCTTGCATTGTCTCCGCTGAAGCAGGGCTGTGTTAGTAATACCATGCCTGCTATGCAGCAGTCTGTGTACGTTATGGCTTGCAACTAACCATCAAGCTCATGTCTGTTTAAGTGCATTATAATGGTAATGAGAGTACTGGTGGAGCCTGAGGAAATGAGAGGAATGAAACTGAGAGTTCCTGTCAGGTGGAATTTGAAACTTGAGTCTTGAGGCCCTAAAATGTGTTAGTAGCTCACTTTGTATCCCCCCATCACAGCAGGGAGGTGGGGGGATACAAATCCTGTGCATGTGTGTGTGTGAAGAGGTAGGAAATATGGTCATGTGCATCTGTGTGCAAGATAAAATGACATACGATAGTCTGCAGCTTCCTCCGTATCATAGCATGTTAAGCCATCATCCTCACCCTGTGGCCAAGCGGACGGAGTATATTTTCACCTCCTGTCAAAAGATATCGTCATTATTCCGCACGTCGATCCATCTGTTGGAGGCATTGTTCCTATAAGGTTGTTTCAGTGGTGTGAGAAAGTACACACAGTGGAAAGTGACAGGATATAGGGGAGAGAAAAGGAAGTAACACGCGACAAATGCTGGGACCTTGGGTTTGGACTGTGATCTTAGAACACGTCTGTCTTGGTGTGCTTTTTGCTGAGGAGATGGTGAATTGGCTGCAGTCATTATTACAGCTGTGGCGGTCAAGTGTGTTCATGGGAAGGCATTAACAGATTTGAGTCTGCATGCTTCTGGAAGTATTTGTCTTGACATGCATCTGGTTCTAGTCAGAGGGGTAACATTATGCAACATGATTTCAGCTCTTCTTTAAGACGCTGTCACTTTTCAAATGGGTAATTCCCCATTACAACTGACACTGGAAATGAAGTGAATGAATTCAATTTTCGTGCTTTTTTCAGTTTGTTTAATTTTAAAGACTTTTTTGGCAGATTCAACATATTAATGATCCGTTTTTCATACTAAGCTGAACCGACTAATGTGCCCCAGCTGAAGCCATTTGTCATGACAACACCAACATAGGAAAAATTCAGCAACTGGCATCGTAACAACTAAACCATTTATGTTTTAGCAATAGTAACCGGTATTTTTCCAGATCATCCTAAATGTGATACTGTGTTGAAATCATGACTTGGATCTTTGTGCATAATGTTTTAACATGACTGTTGCAAAAAATACAATGGATTTTGATAAGCGAAAATCTTTTCAGCAGCTTTTACTTTCCCCATATAATCTTACAAACAACAATGAACACTTTGTACGGGACATGATGAATGCTGGTGGACACACTGGTCCAAAATCTCACCTCACAGTGAGAAAACTGAGGCCTTTGTTTCCAGGACTGGATGTTCCTGACTGGAGTTTGCATGTTCTTCGAACTGCTACCGCTATTTTCCAGGTGCTTCAACTTCCTGTCGACATCTGAAGACTTGCTTGTGAGTCTAACCCTTTATGGGACAAAGGATCATATCTGGCACTGTCTTCAGTTCTTCATATGTCTTCCAAACAATTAGCAGTATGTCAGCAGTCACTGAAAACATGATGCATGCAGTAGTGGTGCTTTACAGATGAATGAAGGAATGAATGAATGGTTTATATAATAGCCTAAAATCGTAGATTAATTTCTTCAGTCAGAGTAGTGAAAACTATAATCCCATAAAAATGTATGGCTGAAATTTTCATCCTCAAAATCATTTCAGTAATTACCCTTGAAAAGATTGAATACGTTAAAGGCTCTCTGTGTTAGATGGTGACAAACTGTTGACCTGTCCAGTTTGTACCCTTCACACAGTGTTATCCAGGATCAGATGCAATCTTTCATGATGCCAAGGCAGTAAAGAAGATAGCTGGATGATAAATGCTTCGAAATAGTTATGCAATGCATTATTTTTAACTTAATTTATGCAAAAGGTTAAAATGTTTTCAAGAAAGATGAATCATCCACAACATCCCACTGAATGGTCCTAATGGATCAACTTATCTACAATACATTGCGTTATTTTGGAGTTCTTCTTTAAATAGGAAGCCCTCCCACTTCATACAGGAAATCTAGCTTGGCTAATGGTATCTAGACCTGTCAATTTGTCACCATGTGGTGTTGGACTGAAAAAACCTGCTGACAGACAGACCGCAGGAGACCGTAAACACAATCAGGAGTTACATGTATGTCGGCCTGGGAAGCTATCGGGCTTTGTAGCGTTTTATCTTTGGGGAAATCCAACTTGGTAAAAAAAAAAAAAAAAAAAAAAAGAGATTTCTTAGTTCAGCTAATAATTCTCACTCACATACACTATCTCAAAATCTGTGTCTCTGTCAGTCATCATCTTGTTCACTTTATCGCTTCAAGCACTTTTCTCTCACACAAACACTTGAGTAACCAAATGCAGATTATCAGCATCTCCCTGGGCCTCCATGGTGCCTGGGAAGGGTTTCTGTAAATGACAACACGGGGCATGTTGTGACTTGGAGGGTCGGGGATTTGGAGCTCAGAGGGGTGATTCTGGGGGGCTGGAGAGGTGTGAGCGACACCCTGGCTTAGACTCCCAGGGCTCAGCAGGATCAGTGCGTGTGGAGCCAGGCCAGCTCGCCACACAATGAGGGGAAACGGGAATTTAATACAAACTTTCTCACAAAGTCTCACAGACCTCCCGCCTCTGTTACCGGTCCCATTTCCAGACACCGCCGGCTTCGCCATCACCACCTCTTCTACGTCAACCATAACAGAATGTCAGAAACCACAACAGCAAGCTCAGGAGCAGGCGGCTGCAAATCTGCTTCTCAATACAATTTAGGTGACGTTTGTCCCCCATCTTTCAGCTGACCATGATACCTTCTCTGAAGGGGGCTTGTGGAAAACTGGCCTAGAGAGTTTTCTCAAGTGTTGTCATTACAGATAAGCTATAACCCTGACAAGTTGAGCCGTCCAATTGATATTACTTTGATCTTCCCTTTGAAGCTGAGAAGCTCTTATCCTTGGACTCCACTGGACCTGTGAAACTCTGTTGTGGTATCTGATGCCAAGATGTTAAAAACAAATCCTTTAAATCCTGGAAGTTGTGTTGGTTGGCCCTGATAGATCACAGTTTTTGTCCTGCACATCCCTCAGATGGTTGTTGATCTGAGAAATCTGGAGTTCAAGCCAAAATTTCAAACTCTTTCCTGTGTTTCTCAACTCAGTGCAGAGCTTTCTTTGCTTTGAGTCAGGTTGCACTAACCTGCCACTGTGCAAACAGAATGTTGTTTCAGTGTATAGTTCAAGCATACATACATTCTTATGCCACTAATGTTATCTCTCTCTCTCCTGCAGTCTGTTCTCCTCTCTCTGTCCTCTGTCTTTGCACCTTTCTGCAGGATATCCGACAGTGGAACTGAAATTTATGAACAGTTTCTCGTAATCCCAGCAAATCTGTACTTTGCAGCCTGATATCACCTTTTTGGTTTGTAGCCTCTGAATTTGAATCAGTTACACATTTTTTCCCAGTGAAATGGAGATTTTCATTTTTCGCTGTTGCCAGTGCTTTGCTCATGTATAAATGTCTGTGTTGTGATTGGAGTTTAATCAAAAGGTAGGTGTAGGTGTTACGTATCACAGGAACAGAGGGCGAGACCCAAGGTTTCCCAGAACATTTTTCAATGCATCACACTGTTTCTGTCTGATTGCTTTCCTCTTATAACCTCCTGAAACTATATTTTCTGCCTAAAGCAGCACACACACTCGGCCATCAGGTCAAACTTGACCTGAGAAATCTTGTTGAGCAAATTTTTTCTTTTTCTTTTTTTTTGCTTTAAACACACGACTGTTCTGAACAAAATGTGCCTCCAGCTGTAAAATGTATCCCATGCACAAACTGGTGCCTTCTTAAAGATATAATTAATCACATTTCATGGTGTTACAGTTGATCAATGTGAACAGGTGTTGGTAATAAAGATGACCAGATTTATTCATTTTTTATTACATGTTGAAAATATGCATTCCAACTTTGAATACAATTGTAAGTCTGGTCTACAAAAACATATAAAAACAAAACAAAAAACAAGCTTATATCCCACTATGGAGTGAATAATGTGTATTTGACTGCAGAACAAACTGCACGTTTCTTATGTTTCCACAGTTCAGCAACATGTTTTACCTCAAAATGCACGAGGACATTTCATTGTTTAGTGTCCTGCTATGCCTGCAGCAGCAACATTGTGCTTTTTGAACTTGTCAGGAGACACACGGTGCCACTCCTTCGTCTGGTGATGTACTTAAACGAGTTGCTGTCACTCTAACAACAAACAGTTAATAATGACTCTACAACAACAAACACTATTGGATACAATAGTGAATGTCTTAGGAGCACAGATAGACGCCTCCACCCTGCAGGCCCACTCCACTAGAATCATTTCCTACACACACACACACACACACACACACACACACACACACACACACACACACACACACACACACACACACAGGAGCACACACACAGGAGCACACACAAACTAAATTATGAGGACACATACACCACACAGGCATGGGCGTCCTCTCACTCCTCTCACTGTGTGTGTTTTCGTCACATGTGGACAGATGTATTTATGCACAGTTGCACTCTTGCAGACTTTATGCAGACACAGGCAGAAGCATCTGTGTTGACCCAGCCTTAGGTCTTTTCCCTTTTGGCTTCCTATGGAGGCTCCACCAAGAGCTGTTTGCAACACTTTTTTTTTTTTTTGGGTCCTTGCTCTTCTTCCTTTGTCTCATCTCTTGAATTTCTCCTCCCTACTAAACTTGCAGAGTTGGCACAATTCTGCCAAACTTGGCAATAATCATCAGAGAAACACCTCAGTGAGAGCTGTTCAACTAGCAGCTTGTCATTTTTACATTACAAAGACTTTGTTTTACCTGTCAAGTACAGAACTACAGAACTGAGGAACTAGCCAAAAGACAAATCCTTATTGTGTCATGAAAACTCTATCTTCCTGTAGTAATTTTCATTTTCTGATTCATGAATAATATAGCATCGCACAATATGACATTATTTCAGTAGTCTGATTGGACATTAATGTATCAACACTGTTCAAACCTGAAGCTGCTCTTTACTTTGTTTTTAGATTCGTTTACAATAGAATGTGCTTTGTTGGCTACAAAAACCCGTGCAAGCTCCAGAAACTGAAAACAGGAAATCTCAAACAATAAGAAGTTGTGTCAACTTCAAGGCGATTGTCTGAACCAGCAAGGAAATGTAAAGAAAACACCAAATCAGTGCAGCGGTTTTTGCCACTGTGTGCAGTTGTTTCAACTGCATGTCTTAGAGTGAGCCAGTGCAGCGTTTTTAAAAGATTAGGGCAGAAATAGACACAACATGCATATTGTTCATCATTTCCTGACAATGAGTGATTATGAGGGGGAAAGGGAGACTGTAAAAGGGAACTATAAAAGCTGCAGGGATTACAACCAAGCGATGCAAGTGAGAGAACAAAGCTGTTGCTTTTGGCAAAACTTGTTACAAGATGCTACTGCATCAGATTTTCTGCCCATAAGTAGTGCAAGACATGCACGTGTAGTTTGGACTGAATAATATTTATTCATCATATGGCAAGAGGAAGTAGATTTTGTATTGTTCTACATTACTTTCAAGCCAGCGATATTGATTCAATGGGACTATGGCACTAATGCAGCTCTCTTTCAAAAGGAGGGCAGACCTCTAGAGTGCCAGTCAGGTTCAGGAGGGAGCAGCAGCAGGAAAAACCAGGGAGTGAAGAGGATGTCTTTTCCCTGCATTTCTATTCCTTTTCGTTTATGAAGGAGAAAAAAAGGAAAACTAAAGACAAAGCCTCAACTTTAGAAACAATGATTATTCTTAGTGTAGTGGAGACAAAGTGAGATGATAAAAAAGGTGGAAGTGCAGTTGTGCAAATAAAATATCAAAATCAAAACCATAATCAAAATAATAACAATAATACAAGTGATTCTGAAAGGGTTCTACACACACTCAGACTGTGCCCTCAGGGTTTCTCCTCCACTCTCACTTTTAAAACTTCTGCCACACATTAAAATACTTGTTCTTTCATTTGTAAAACATGGTATGGCTATTCATTTTTGCATGTCACGTTAATTGTACGCCGTTGTGTATGTTGATCCCTTTTGTTGAAAGCATTTCTACCTGTAAGCCACGTTTATCAAATGGATGCATTTAACTTGAAAATGTGAACGTTTGAAAACAACATTGTACTTGATTGTAGCCATGGCGCGTGAAAAGCAAGTGACAGGACATCATCAGATTATTGGTTTGTGCCAACATACTCAGTATTTCTGTATACAACAATTTTGTGTAGAAGAATACAAGAGGTATACATTTATTGATCTGATTAATCCACAGTGAGAAACAATAGAAATGTGGGTGAGCTTGGTTGGATCTGCCTTTCTTTTTAAAACTCAGGTTGAATTTATTATCAACTGTACAGCATACACCTCAGATATGAGACCTGGAGAGAATTCAACATACTTGTTGCAGTTCTCCTCTTGTGTTTCAGTGTGTGCCATGTATCGATTAAACGTAAAGACATGTTATCAGTTAATATATTCATGCAATATCATTAAATTTAAGTTGCCTTGAGCAGAAATAACATCGTCTAACATTTGGAAAGTGTGAACAAATGTATTCTACAGCAAACAAAGTGAAACAACCATCATTGTGCACATTCAGATACAATAATATGGAGAAGTTAACCATTTTGTTGCACAGTGAATTTAACACGGACTGTGCTGGCCGTCTTATCATTTTTCTTTTGAAGTTGAACTTTCACGTCTCTTCAAAGAGAGGTCGAGTGCTGAGCAATGCATCAGAACAGAAAGTGACAAAAGTTTAAGCCCATAAACGCACGCGGGGTATTTGGAGGGTCTTGAGCGCGCCAGCAGTCCTCCGCTCGCTCCGCTGTCTGGTGACGCTCTTCCTTCCTTTCCCACCCAGAGAAAGCTGAGCTTTACCGTAAACTGGACCCTGGGTCTGGTGTCACAGTACTGTAATTCCTCCTCTCAAGGCTGACAGGTCACGGCTGAGATTTTACACCTGATCTGGAGATTATCGGGATTCGCCAAGTTATGCGTAAAAAGGCGCATCGTCGTGACGCCGCGTCACCGAAGTGCGCGTGAATATTTCTCCCAAAACTCCGACTGGTATTAGAATTCATCTACAGCGTTTTCTTCCATGAGGATTATAAAGATGAGGACTTTGTTGCTGTTTGTCTGGTGCCTTTTTCATTTATCGGGTAAGTCAAAACTTAACTTGAAGCTGTTTCCGTCGTTTTTTAATAGAAGAGAAGTTAAATATATTGTCGAAGAAAGAGATCATTAAATAGAAATGTTCCATTTTCAAGCCACCCGCGAGTTTTTTCTTACTTAAATCTTAACTGCTGTGAGCACAGCGGTGTGCTTGTACTTTAGGGAAACAGGCTCATCCACGTTTCCTGCAATTGTTTGGTTGATCATGGACTAAAATTCCAGAGAGAAGGAACACTGGACAAAGTGGCATGACTGGGTTTGGCACATTCACTGAAAAAAAAAAAAACTACATGTCTTCTGGTTATCGCTGTCCAGTGTCAGTATTGATGACATGGAGTAGGCTCTTTACAATGTGAGGTTACAAAGGCAGAAAAAGATCCTTGTCAGCTCCTGACCTGTAATCAGATGGATGAAGTGTGTTAACGTGACTTCCTCTGTGTTAGCTGATGCATGTTCTGACATGAGGTTCTCACAACACTAGGATTTAACTTCAGTGAAACGTGCAAAATTGGTAACTGAAGCACCTCATAAAGGCCATCAATCAGTGATTATTGTTTTGGGCTCCTTGTGCATCAAAAGTCAAAAGTCCCAGTTTGGATAAAGTTACAGATAGTAGATGGATAGAATATATAAATTGTACTGAATACTGCAAATGTCAATCAACAGGTAAGCAAAACATTAGATAATAAATACGACACATAAGCTTTAAATTACCTGTTCTTAGTGACACAGATTGCATTGATATATCAAACATAGGCCCTCTGCCAGGGCCGGCCCGGGCTTCAGAGGCGCCCTAGGCGAGCCCGAGACGAGCGCCCCTTGGGAGCGTGTTTTTCGAGCGGTCCCGACATTTGTTGAGCGGGGGGGGGGGGGGGGGGGGGGGGGGGGGGGGGACGAGGAGCGCAGTGCGTCGGACCGCTGCACAGCGGGGCACACGGAACACAGAGCGTCGTGGCGCCCCTTCTACGACCGCGGCGCCCCCCTCGGGACGTGGCGCCCTAGGCGGCCGTCTAGTTCGCCTATGCCTAGAGCCGGCCCTGCCCTCTGCTCAAAATAGATGTGCTCTTCTTGGATTTGGAAGCAGATTTTTTTCTCAGTTTCAGTAAGAGGACCTTATGTGTTCTTGCATGATCTGGTCAATAAGTAAAAAAAAAAAAAAAAAAAGTGACTTGTGTCCCACCCTGCAGGTGCTGTGATTGACTTGACCATGATCTCCACGGCAGAGGTCACAAACGCCAAACCCTTCTCCCTCTCCTGCATCAGTGGAGAGCGCAACGCCGCCCAGGTCAAGCTGGACATCAAGAAAGACAACAAAATTCTACTTTTTCACAATAAGCCAAATTTTCAAGTGCAGAGACCCACGGACAATGAGGTTGTGGCCAGAGACTTTGGTGACCTGGATCGTATCGGTATCTTCTACTGTGAGTCCACTCGAGAAGCTGCCCCACTGGAGACAGTCACAATGATCAACAACGTTGCCAGGGGTATTTATACATTTTATTGGTCATTTTCTATTAATCTGTGTAGTTTTTTTTGTTGTACTTATTAACTAGGTAGCTGTTTTATTTTTACTATTATAAGCCTTTTATCAATATATTCGTAATATGGATTTTTGTTTTATTTAATATTGTTATTTCAGTGTGGCGAATGTCTGACCTTTGAAATTGATTGTATCTACCATGTTCCTTGTCAGGAGATTTCATTCCAGAATACCTCACAATAACTGCTAATAAAGGAGAAACAGTCAACCTCAGCATGCAGCTTCTCAGTTCCCAAAAGAGGGACGTAACCTGGAAGAACAACGGTAATCCCACAGGATTAAGAAATCTAAACCGCCACTCACATGTAACACACATATGTTACAGTTTTCTTCTCTCGCTGAGGTGCATTTCTCACATCACTTTTTTTTTTTTTTTACATTTGCACAACAATTAATACCTTTTTCATAAAACCACAGTAGAGTGACACGTTATTGTGTTTAGAGAGGAAACAGTACAGGCACATTGCCATTTCATATGCTTTTTTGCAATTCTGCTTTGTTCACAGCAGTGTGCAACAGAAAAAAATACACACTTATTTACAACGAACAAACACAAACTCCCTTTGAGTAGAGCTGAGTAAACAAGTAAACAATACTGCAGTAAATACTGGAACTGAACACACAGCATACACAGTACTGTTAATCATTCACATCGAGACGTTCCTGTCTGTATGGACATTGTAGCAATGCACGCAATGCAGCGAGGAAAGTATCTCCTGAAGTGGAGGAGGACCTCTGCACCCTCTGCAGGACCCTGACAGATTTTGACCAATAGTTTAACATTTGTTTTTAATATGATAACACAAGTAATGGAATGAGGACTGTTAGATATTCGTCATTCACAAGTATAGATCATTTTGAGTGACAGGATACAAGCAAATGATCATGTTCTACAACGTCATATTGTATGAAAAGAATTGATGCATGTCGAGGAGCATTTGCAGTTTCTTAGAGGGAATAAGAAGATGCTAATATGATGTGCACAAATGACTAAATGTTGTGGGAGTTGAACTGTCTCAATGTTTTAAAGTGACGTGAGAAAGGAGAACAGCTGTAACTTATTTTATTTAATGAATGACATTGACTGAAATCATTAATATTGTTCTTTTTTTTGTAGGAAACTACTATTACACAACTCACTGGCATGATTTTGTCAACCGCACAGCTGTGCTGACGGTGGATAATGCAACTTTTACTAACCAAGGCATCTACAGTGCCAGCTACGTTGGGGCCAGCCCCCTCCATGGAGCCTGGATGAGGCTTATTGTCAGACGTATGTTGAACTGTGACACATGTGAACTTTTACAAACAGAGAAAAAACAGCACGAGCATAAATCAAAGCCAGTTTGAATAGTGGTTTTGGACCAATTTATTAATGTAAATTGTACGTGCGACTGTGTTACACTGATAAAGCGAGTGAAGTGTAAGTAATGAGCCTGGGAAAGTTTTGAAAAATAATGAAGTCAGACATAAAACAAATGCATCTGTAAAGCAAAAGTCATAGAGTCCATGTGGATTTTTGTTTAGATTTCCTATGAAGAAATATTGATTTTTTTTTCAACCTAGTTTAAATACTTCCAACCCAAACAAATGAAACATTATATCCCTTTTGTGTATGAAAAGCGTCTTAAGATAAGACTGTCATGATTTTATTTCTAATAAATACTTATTCTCTGTCTACCTCTGAAGACTGTCCGAGTAAGAAGTGGGGTCCTTACTGTGAACGGGACTGCCAGGAGTGTGTTAATGGTGGAGTGTGTCACGATGCTGATGGAGATTGTATCTGTCCTCCTGGATTCATGGGAACACGCTGCGAGACAGGTTGGCAACTCAGTCCATGTAAATACTGTGAATTAGGAAAGATATACCAGATTTCAGATTCATATTGCCCATAGAAAATATTTCACTCTGTGTGTGTGTGTGTGTGTGTGTGTGTGTGTGTGTGTGTGTGTGTGTGTGTGTGTGTGTGTGTGTGTGTGTGTGTGTGTTTGATAACTGTAGTCATTATTTAAATGCCTGTGTGCTGAAAAGATGCGCAAAACCCTGGTCATAATATTTACATTTCAGGTTGATTTAAATTAATGTGACTATTATAATTTAGTTATGTGTTATGATTTCTTGCTTACATATTTTTAAAAAGTTTCATGAATTGCACGGGCCCTTTCAAGTAAAGTTAAACAGATTAGTTTTAATGATGGCCAATTTGACACGTGCATCAGCAACAACCATACTTTCCCCATTTACTTCACTCTTTCCAATGATCTTTGATCATCTGATGTTTTCTGTCCATCTGTAATATTCTAAGTTAATTCAGGTTTGTCTAAGTTGTTTTGTCAAAAATGATTGGTAGCTAACTGGAGTTCGCTGAAACCATCATATGAAGACTAGACGAGAGAGACAAAGGTTAAGAGTACAGCGATTTGTCAGGTTCAGCCAAATTGGACTCTAGCTGCTCTCATAATGCCATTGAAAACTCCATGTCATCAGAAAATAAACCAAACTGAGATCAATCAGTGCAACTGCTAAAACTGAGCCAGTGGTCTCCACTTTCAGAATTAGACTCTAGTATTTTGCAACTCATGTTTAAAATCATAGTGCAGCAGAACTCGAGGAATTTAAATAAACATATTGGCGAATTTGTCTTTCCCTGACGGCTCGCAGCCTGCAGAGAAGGAATGTTTGGTCGAAACTGCCAGGAGCCATGTGATTCCAAGCTGACCTGCAAGGGGCTTCGTTTCTGCCTGCCGGACCCTTACGGCTGCTCCTGCGCCAGTGGCTGGTCTGGGAGTCGCTGCAACACCGGTGAGAACACTTCAACTAAACATATTGCTGTCACACAGTGTATACGCTGCATTCGACTTGATAAAGTTTTCTTTTTCTGGTTGTCAGCCTGCCGTAATGACATGTATGGACCAGACTGCAGGCTGAGCTGTAAATGTCAGAATGGAGGCGTTTGCCATCGTTTCAGCGGATGTCAGTGCCCCACAGGGTGGAGAGGGCAACACTGTGAGAAGTCCGGTGAGTGTCACCACGATCACATGAGCGCCTCTTGACCCAATAGAAGCACTCATACCAAACTATTAGTTTTCACTGATAAAACCTCCCTCATTGAATACAAGTGATGTGCGACTTATAAAAATTCAGGTGCACATAATTAAACCACAGAGTAGGGGCTTTATTTACATTTATGATAAAGCCTGATTGAACCCCTGCGAAAACCAGCGTGTCCTTTATTTGTTTGCCATTTTATTTGTTCAGTTAGGTGTCGTTCCAAAGCAGCCACATATTGTTTGAAAAGTTTTGCTGACCCATGGAGGTACCGTTAAACTGCGCTGTTAAATTGACGGTTGTAGAAGGCAGGGCTTTTTAAAATGTTTTCATCTGTTCCATCAATTAAATGAACTATCTGAGAGCTGAAGCAAGAGCACGATGATATCTTCACATAATTAGTTCAAGTCACTTTAATGCTTGAACAGGGTGAGGAACAACTGAGCTTTCATGCATTTCATATTATATTGGTTACTCTGCCAGTCTTTAAAACTTGGATTCCCTGGATGTACGGGGCACCATTTTATTCAACCAAGGGCACCAAATGTATAGTGTGGTCACGATAGCGCAGTGTTGTAGTGGTTAGCACATTAGCTTGCATGTTCTACCTGTGTGTTTGTAAGGTTTCTATGGGAACTTTATTCTCTGTTTGTTCCCACAGTAAAAAAAAAATGCTTTGAGCTGAATTGGTGATGGTTGTGACAGATAAAGCAGTGTCAAAAATGGAGATATATATGGAATTGAAATGTAAATATTTTAACACAATGTATTGATCTGAGCAATAAAAAAAGGACAAACTGCTGCGTATGTTCTCACAAAAAGCTTTATCTCATCTTATGGTTTGTCTTGGCACACTTTATTTTGAAATCTCACACATAATTTGACACTGAAAACGTGTTTTGAAATGCATTAAATTACCTGTGATCTCACTGTTCTCTTATTTGTTGTTGTATTTTTTTTCATGATAGTTTGTTCTTATCTCATTCTCTCTCTTCAGACCGAGCTCCCCAGATACTGGACTTGGATGGTAACTTGGAGTGGAATCTAAACTCTAATCCTAAAATATATTGTTCGGCCACTGGAAACCCTCTGCCTAGTCACCTCAACATAGAGCTGCGGAAGCTGGACAGCACTGTTCTCAAGGTGATTTCACTTACAGCAGGCCTCTATGGAAATTAACAAAAGATGCCGGCAAAATAAAAAGTTTGAATGTTTTCAAAGTAGGTTTGGGCGATAAAACGGTAATGAGATCTAATAAATATCAACCACATCAGTTTAATTTTCATCATTAAAAAGAAAGAAAATAACTGTGCATAATAGGAGCCTAATATATTGTTGAATAGAATTTATTTAAAGATTAAATAGTGAGTGCTTATCCAGCACTTATTTATGTGTGGTTGAGTTTCAGCAAGCTGACCTGGGACTCTCAGAGCTTAATCACAGAACAGAAAGCTCACATCAACTTGTTATGTGAAGCGTTTCACTCTGTAATTTCATGACTTATATGTTTATAATGATACACTCATGTTTGAATGAGGAAACGCTGCGGACATAGTTATTGTTACGGACAGTGTGTCATTCTGTGGGGTTAAATACGCCGCTCCCACAAGCAGCACAGGACACACACTCACTTATAGCAAGCCCGTGTTGCGTTCAAACGTTGTCACGTAAATATGAAATTTCTAATTTCAACTGCCCAACTCTTATGTGAGGTGATGTAGTGAAAGATTGATATCCACAGTAGGCTGGTCATATATGAATATTTTGAATTGAGTTTCATACCTCAGTTAGAGGAGCTGGTGAACAATGCAGGAAGCAGTCTGAACCACAAGTTACCACAGCTGATAACCATGAAGCTGGAATCAGAAGACAGTTAAATCTTCAGCAGCCATAAGGTCATAAATGATTACTACATGCTGTTCATGCAATATTTATTTCAGTCGTCACATGGAGCAGTATTGCAGTGGATTCCTGCAAACCCAGTGGATATGAGTAGCTGAGGTTACAAGCTGTAGAGAGATTAGTGTGGCGATTGGCATAAAAGACAGGTGTACAGGTGACAAAGAGCACTGTTATTTAAAAGAACATGTTTCAAAACACATCTTTTGTGCTTTGAGACTTGTTTTTACTGCAAGTCTCAAAGTGTCTGAATCTTCATTCACTCATAATAAAGTAGAAAAGCCTAAATAATCATTAAATCAAAGAAGAACATTAGTTGGCCAGTTTTAATGGTAGAGCTGATTTGGCGTAGGCTTTCAAGTCTATACTTGATGATTACGAGTTTGAGTCACATTTTTGAGGAAGTCAGCAGCACTGTGGTCGGTCCAGATAAGGCTGTATCACTCTGCAGTGCAGCAGTCACCATGTATTTCTAATAAGTGATACGCTCAGTTTCTGTGTTGTTTTCTTGATAAAAGAGGCAAAGTCAGATTAAAAAAGAAAAAAAAAAGACTCAGGCACTTTTGTGGTGAATAAAGAAAGTTTATTTCTTTGTCTTTGTCTCTCCTCTAGACAAAAATAGTCCAGTAGGAAACGTATTTTTCAACATTCACTGTAATGCTTCCTTCTGATTTATTATCAGGCCTCTCGCACGGTCATGGACTCAAATAAGAGCACAGCCATGTTTGAGATCACTCGCCTGAACGCCCAACAAGGAGGATTGTGGGAATGCAGGGTGTCCACCAATCTGGGCCAGGATTCCCGCAAGTTCAACCTCACCATTAAAGGTCTGAGATCTCTACAGCGGAAAATATATTATTCAGTGACAGGCACTGGTCAAGTTTCCAGGCATTTTGCTGAAGTCCATGCCTGTGTCTCCACAGAGCCGCCGGTGCCCACATCTGCTCCCAGACTGCTGGAACAGGGGAGTAAGCAGCTGCTGGTGATGCCAGTGGACTCCCACAGAGGGGACGGCCCCGTTGTCTCCACCAAACTCCTCTACAAGCCTGTGGAAAATGGACATTCATGGTCCTCAATCATTGGTAAGCAGGAAAAAATGCTGCTGCGTAAGTCAGCCTTTATCCCATTATGGTGCTGATTTCACTGTAGATTATTCTTGATTTATTTGCTTGCGTAAAAGCAACCTCTATTTTCTATTTTTTCAACACACATCTGAGGTTGGATTGTCACCGCTGAAACAAAAGCAAGCATTACAGAAACACATTATTATGGAAAATCAGTACTAAAGAGTAAGTTTTACTGATAAAGATGGCAAAAATGCAAAACAAATCATATGTACCAAGGCAGTGGCCCAGATACACATGAAGATCTTCTTGTGCAATCTAAAAAAATGTTAAATGTATGATGTCTGAATTGTTCATGCTGACGATGATGATGCTGTCTGCAGTAAAGATATTCTCACCTGCCCACCGTTCAGTCTACAGTGACAAAGAACCCATTACACTGATGAACCTGGAGCCCTCGACTCGCTACCTTGTGCGTGTCCAGCTGAGTCGTCCCGGAGACGGAGGCGAGGGGGCCCCGGGGCCCGAGGCCATCATGGAGACGGCTTGTCCCGGTAAGACCTTCACAACACTGCTGTCAATATCAGAGCGCACACACAAGCATTGAGTTTGAAGTATGGTTTTGTGGAAAATTTGCCTGGGAGAAAACATCCATTGACAGAACCACAACACTTAAACGACCACAACTATTTTAAGTCTGCTTGGAGCAGTGATGGAGTGTTTTTTTTTCCCATGCCCAAAGAAGATAACCGTGTTTCCCCGGTGGCTTATCTGCCCCGATGCTTCAAATTAACGTGTAAATATAGAAAGATTGCCAGTGGACTCAAGTGGTCCCTTCTGTGGTAAAATAAATCAAATACCCTTGGGGATTAAATCATTAATAGCAATTAAATAAAGTTGTTTGACATCAATCAGCCAAGAGTCACAAACCTTTTCAAGAATAGTAATGACTGTATTTAAACATCATAAACAGGAATGTATTGCTCGATGACTGTGGTACAGAGGGAGAGTGTATGACTGACTGTATGGGTGCAGGACATATATAAAGAAGAGAAATTATAAAGGGCCTGTTTATGGTTCAACTTTAGATGTCTTCAGTAAGTGTTACTCTGTGGCAGTGTGTGGTTACCTTCATATGTGAAAGGACACTGTTATTTGTTAATACAGTTCATTGAAACTTGAATTCAGGGGGGTCTTTTTTCTGAAATTTTTAAAAATAAGGTAATGTTTAGAAAAAAGAAAAAAAAGCATAATGAAACACTTTATAGGATGTAGAGTAGATGCAGCAAAGGCATTTCTTTTTTATGTTGGTGACAGTGGGCATGTATGACAGCCTTTCCACTGTAAAGCGTTGGCTTACTCAAGTATTGTGAGATGGCATCTGCAACCTTTCTTTGAGGCAGTCTGACGGGATTGCAATAAATAAAACAGGTGGAAACCTCAGAAGACAATATCATGTCCTTAGACCAATACCTCGCAGTAGCAAAAAATTTGAGAGAACTACGGATTTAATTGATTTTCCTGGTTGGAATTGTCCTGAAGTTATTGTATACTGACAGTTTACAGGAGTCCCAGAATAACAGAAAGTCAATCAACAGCAACTCAAAGTTTAATCAAGAGTGAAAATTCATCAATTAAAAGATTCGGCAATTGTTTACCTATTTATTTTGGCCGTCTATACAGTTGACACTGGGGACCATTAGGGACAAGTCAGACCTTTGAGTCTTTTACAGAATGAAGGTTACTCGACAGTAGAGTAGGCTGGAGACAGTAAAGGCATCATTGTTGTCATGCGTGACGAGCCTGACGTGTCTGGTGCACCTTTCTTCACGCAGCTCCTCAGGCAAATTCATAAAAAAAACATCCTGTGTTCCCTGTCGCTGCAGAGCCCACAATTGAACCTGAGATTGACAGCAGCTCGGTGGAGGGCCGCAATGTTACTGTGCGCTGGCGACTGCCCCCCAACAATGTGGTTAATGCCCACACGGCCAGTGGCTTTTTAGTGAAGCTCTCCGGGCCGCCGCCCTACAGTGAGAAACTGATGGAGGAGACGACCGTTCTAAATGTGCTCTCCACCAAGTTCCACAACCTGGAGTACCAGCAAGACTATACGGTGGTGGTGCGCCTCATCAACTGTGACAGCCAGGGGCCACTCTCCAAACCGTACCGCTTCCGCATCCATAGCCAGGGTAACTAAGACCTCCGCTGTTGGTTAGAAACAAGCTGCAGGGAAGATGACTTGTAGATATTACTAAACCAACTAATCCACTGTACTTCATGAAAAGCACATTGTTTTCATACAGCATACGTAGTTTGTTGTGAACTCAGTAATTGAATAACAGGTTAAACCTATTAGGAAAACCATGTGAGTGAAAAAAACAAAAGGGGATATAGAGGGTTAAAGCAATTTTGCAACCCTGGGTTGTATGAAACTGCCTGGCATGTCTTAATTCAGGTTCAGGGCACACTGACAAGTAGAAAGATCAATATTTAGCTATCCATTTGCTCAGACACGGCATTTGACAAAGGCAGCATGGTGGTGCATGGGTGGCGGAAACAGTTTTACTCAATATGTTAAAGAAATACATCAGAATACCCAAATTTAAGTTTCAGTTACTTATAGGCATCCAAAGTCAATTTTCTGTTAATATTAGCAAACAGAACAGCAATGGCCAAAAAAGCCCCCTGAAAATCCTTGAGACATTTATCAATATGGGGCCAGTTTCAGGACAGGCACCTAATCAAGCTCCACCTTAAATTGAAATATAGAAATCAACCCACACACGACAAAACTCCCTTTTCCCAGGAAGAAACCTCCAGCAGATCCAGGCTTGAAGGTGGTGGCTGTCTGCTGGGCCCCACTGTGTTCAGGGGATTGTGAGAGAGAAAAACACAGAGAACAACAAACGAGCTCACACCAGCTAATCATCACACTGCAGATTGGATTGGGCAGCCGAGGCCCTGGCCGCCATGAGGAAAGGATGGATTCTGTCCCGGCCACTGGCAATAAAATTTCAGTATATCGAGAGCAGACTCTCCCAATCCCTCTAGCAAATTGCACCCTGTTGATAGACTTTTGTCGGATTTGCTTGAAACACTCAGAAAAACAACATTATTAATGCTTTCTGTTTTCTTGATTATTCTCCCTCTCTCTTCTCCCACAACATTTGAGGAAAAACTTTAGCAACTGATAGTTAGGGGCAAATGCATATTTTTTTTTTGTTTTTCTCACTGAAGCAAATTAAAAAAAAAATACATGCAACGGGAAAGCAATTAGTGTTTCTCTTTACACTTTCTTAGAGCAGCCAAGCTTGACGCCTGCAGTTGTTGAATACAAACTAAATTCAGAACTTTTATAAGACCCTAAGAACAGCATTGCTTCTGTGCCTCAGGCCCTTCGTCACCTCGCAACATCCAGGCCCTGCCCCTGTCCGTGTCCGCCATCCAAGTGAGGTGGCAGCCCCCCGAGGACCCAAACGGAGGCATCATCAAGTACATAATAGAGTATCAGCCGGTGGGCCAGGGGAACCCTCACGCCTGGCTGGACACGGACGACGGAAACAAGACCACCAAAGATGTGACCGCCCTCAACGGCAGCACGCTTTACCAGTTCAGAGTGAGAGCCTTTTCCAAAGTGCCAGGAGAGTGGAGCAAGTTTGTGCAGGCAATGACACAAGGGGACGGTGAGTAGGATTTCATCTTCCAGTCAACTGTCATGTGTTTCCCGTCATATTACCAGATTTCATGCACCGGAAATTAACTTGATAAAAGACAATAGGAAAAAAAAGAACTCTCTATACGAGTGGGTATGGTTTCAATTCGGAATCGGTTTATTCTGAATTAAGCAATTCAGAGATATATTAAAGATCAAAATATTAAATCATCTTAAATGCTGGCGACTGTGACGGACTTACGTCTACTTTGATGTTTGTTCCACCTTTGAAAACATCCTCATTGTTGTGCACCCGTCCCTCCACTCTTTCATTATGTCCACTTCTTCTGAGGTTCCCGTTGAATAAATCGTCTTGGTATGAGTTGAACTGTGGGCCGCCATCTTGGAATAGTGTATTGTTGCGATGGTGGAGCATGCGCAGAACGACCAGAATGATAATTTATACATATAATTCCGATCCCAAAGGAGAATACACCGGCCGGTCGATTTGGATTTGAACTTGATTCCGAACAAAGTCTTCATTTCTATGGTCATTTTAGAGCAGAATTAGGCTTTATTTGGATTTAAACGGGAATAAAAAGTCCAATGTAAACACACTGCTTGAGACAGAATAGGAAAGTTCAAGTAAATCCGTCACTAGGATTGTAAAACGGCATTAGAGAAGGTTGCTTTAGTCTGGATACATTAAAAAAAAAACTTTATAGTTACTTTGATGTAATTCAATTTATTTTCAAGCCACAAATAGCTTCTAGTAGAAAATCTATACTTTCTTCTGGCCTGTAATGTGCTGTGTGTGTGTGTGTGTCTGTGTGTGTGTTAGGTATTGTTAAACAGGACCACCCAGAGAGGGAATGGAATTTACACAGGACAGAGCATTAAAGAAGCACATTTATCTCCCCCTGTGTAATAACGATCCCTATCTTGGCCCCGGCCCTTTGCATGTCTTCTCCTCTGCTAGGCCTTCAGAACTTAACTCCAACCACTCAAGGCGTGGCGGGGAGGCCCGCCGGAGACAGCTACCAGCTGCTGGTGGCCGTGGTGGGCTCGGTCACTGTCACCTGTGTGACTATCCTGCTGGCTCTTTTGGGCCTGTTCTTCATCCGGAAGACGCTGCTCAACCGCCGGCGCACATTTACCTACCAGTCTGGATCGGTACGCTCGATTTGTTTCAATATGATTTTTTAGAAACAGGAGAACTTACTAACTAGTTGAGGATGCAGCGAGCATGGCAACAAATAGAAGAGGATATGTAAACCTAAAGAGCTCTGAAATATTTGTAATTTGGTTGACTTCATATCACCAGGGTGAGGAAACTATTCTGCAGTTTAATTCAGGAACTCTAACCTTGACACGGAGGCCGAAGCCCACGCCGGAGCCTCTCACCTATCCAATCCTTGAATGGGAAGACATAAAGTTCGAAGATGTTATTGGAGAAGGCAACTTTGGCCAGGTATTCAGAGTTTTCATTAAGCTATTGAGTATATAAGGTGTTTTTTCATTGTGATTTCCACATGTGGACACTTGTTCTGATGTCATTTTCAAAATTCAGGTCATCAAAGCAATGATCAAGAAAGACGGCAACAAAATGAGCGCAGCCATCAAGATGCTGAAAGGTAGCCACAGTACATATTAATTCATGGACTTACAAACATATACAGTGTATTTACATGTATCGCACCGACACAGCACATTTTTAATGCTGGTGTAGTGCATTCCTGGACTGATGTGAGAATTTCACGTGGGAGATGCCAGCCAGAGACTGCTTTGCTTGCATTTTACACAACGATGCTGTACTTCCTGCAGAGTTTGCCTCGGAAAATGACCACAGAGACTTCGCAGGAGAGCTGGAAGTGCTGTGTAAACTAGGCCAGCATCCCAACATCATCAACCTGATAGGAGCCTGCGAGAACAGAGGTGAGTTAGCGACATCTAGTGGCGGCCGTGGTTACTGATGGGCTTTGAAATGGATGTTTCAGATTATTATTTGTAACTCTGCTGGTCATGTGGAGATCCACGCTCGGACAAAACCTCTATTTTTGTGTAAATATGCTTGGCATTCTGTAGTTCAAATAATTAGGGTGCGAGCCCAATCACCGAGCACTGAGGGTGCAAAGGACCCTGTTGGAGTGCAAGGAATCATCACATTTTTACATTTAGATTCAGTCTGGTAACAAAGCCAAGTGTCCTCTAGCTTCTAATACAACGTGACGTAGTATAGCAAACTGTAGTTTATCAAAAATTTATCAAAATGTCCAATTTTGTGTGCAAATTTTCCCTCACTTTTCTTCACACAAACTTAATACTTTCAAATTTCATCTTAGGACCACAAGACAGTAAAAGGCTTTAATGACCTATAAGATGAGATTGAGATATTTATGCCAGTCAGCATTAGTGCTATGTTGTGCATTAGTGGCAATGCATTTTTCACATTGAACTGATTTTTGGAAAGCATGAAAATATACAAATAATACTCATTAAAGTAACCGTGTATCCCAAATATATACACATTTGATCACTGTGAGATTCACACTAATGTCTTCCTCAGTACCAAAGGGTGGACTGTGTCCACTTGAGCAAAGTGCTCCCTTGGGCTGATGCCTCCACTGGTGTGTGAATGTGATAAGAGTGTAAAGCACTGTGGTGTAGTGTAAAAATGCATTGTATGAAGTAAAGACCATTTATATTAACATGCATGCAGTTAATACACAGGTAATTCTGTACCTTGAAATAGAAACATTAATAAAGTCATTTGGAGTAATCATTAATGCATGCTTCAAATCTTAAAATTAGCACATTTGACACATAGCATTATTCTGCTATCATGTGTGAAACCAGGAATGTATAGATTTTATTAACAAAGTATGAGCATAAAGGACACATGTCTCCCATGGCTAATGTCTACTGCATGCTTGGCACTCAGTTTGGTGTCCAGCTTTTTAGTGGCAATAGATGTTGCAGAAGCTAAAACTAAAACTTTTCTTTCTTTTTTTGTTTTGATAAAACATTCTCAGACTAAAATCATCCTTCTCGGTTACCTCTGAGCTTTCTGTAGTATTTCATGTCTTGTAACATGTATAATTGTTGGTCATTTCTCTGGTATACACTTCAAAATATATGTCATCCATCTGCAAGTGCAGTGTTGATATCTATCCGATGCATGTTGCTCGCTCAAGGACAGGATATAGGCTTTTATCAGGGTCTAGAGATTAAAGTGCCTGTCCTCGTTCTGATATTACTGATATGCTGCACTCGTACTTGAACATTCAAAATTCTTGGTATTTGACAGATACCCCCATTCCGTCAGACTCTCTGTCATCTAAACCTGAATGTGTTGGCCAGACCCCACAATGTGCTCAACCTAAAGACTCTGCATCCCCGACACATTTGACTGTTTAAGTTTAAATCTCTAATGCTGTGGCACCTATTGTATCTGGTTACTTATTTTGATCTGCCATAAAGTATCAGCTTCCACCAACCGCCATCCAATGGCCTCCAAATGAAATAATTCAATTATTTTTATTCGATCAAGCATTGATGACATATGAGAGAAGATGTAGCATAGGAGAAGTACACGTGGAAGAGCATTGCAAAAATGACTCAGCCGGCAAAAATAAACATTAATTCAATGTATATTTGTAATTTTTAAGTGGCATTTGCCTCTGTAGAGCTTAACTTAGAATTGTCGACATTTTACTTTTCTTTTTTTTCTTTTTACTGAGACTGAACTTAAAGGAGAGCAGAGTGAGAGAGATGAAGACAACGTAATATAATGTTTGTGATTGATATATAGCTTTAATACCTGTTTGTAAATATAGATGTGCACTCATATCAGGGATCTGTGAATTTTAAAAGGAAAAGCAAAAGAGAATATGTAGAAACTCTGTAAAAGAAAAGTGAGAATGAAACAAAACTCAGAGTGGAAATTAGAAGGTTTTGAACAAGAAGACAAAATAAAAGTCAAATATTGTTAGAAAATATATGACTTTTATTCAGTTTCCATCTGTTTGCTTCTCATTTTGAAGAAGTATGACGTGGTTTAAATATATTTCACAAGTAAAAGAAATGATCACTATCTTGTGAACATTTTTTGATAAAGGAAGAGTGTCGTATCAAAAGTTCAATCATCTTCTAATCTTACTGACCTTTGAAACAAATCTCTGGTCTCTAACCTGACATCAACACATCAGCTGAATCAGCCACTTGTCCTTTAGGATTTCAGTTTTAAACTATTAAACACTGTGTGAAGTGGAGAAAAAAAATGATTAAGTTAAACTGGAATAATTGAAAAATAAGTCTAGATTATTGGTTGCTATATGTTTTGTTGAAGTGGACTTCATAAGTTGTAAAATATGAATAGTATAATTAACTAAACTCAGCAGTTTGAAACCTTTAGCTCATGTTGCATGATGTCTAATAAAATTTTTGCGCTTCTTGTGGAAGAAAAGCAAATTCATTTATTTTGTTTAGCAACAATGCTCGATGAAGAAGTATTGATCTTTGAATGCTGTTTCATTTCAAAATAATGTGGAAACAAAGCACTGTCTGTCCTCGACCACCAGACACTGTCTCGCTCATAAACACCATACATTCATTTTGGTTCTTGTTCTTCCGCCGGTCCGTCCATCAATCAGTCGTTCTGTCATACACAAATAGTCCTCACTAATGACGTTGGACGCTGTCCATGGGACTCCTCCAACAGCTACACACGCCTAATGATCTGTGCAAACTTGGCAGGAAACCTTCATGTACTAACAAAAGGTTCTGTGAGGTTTTCATTAGAGGATCTGGTCTACCTGTGTCATGTCAGGACCGGCGTGTTGAAGGCTGAGCCCCCCCGCCAGCCTCAGCTGGGTCTCTTCCCAGTGTGAACTAAGCAGGCTGGCCAAGGCCACAGGCAGCTTCTGGATGCAAAGAAAGGATTTTGTCATTGTAGTAGCTGGCAGTAGATGGATGAGCTGCTTAACTGCTTGTACAAGCAAGAGACAGAATGTTTATTAGCAGGGGATGTTATTGATGTTATGATGTTATTGCCCGAATTCTAACCTGCGTCTGACCCCAGGTTTGCTGTGAAGAGACAGCACCAGTGGCTTTCAGTTTTTTGCTTTTGAGCTTTCAGTTAACATATTGTGAGGAGAAAAATGTTAAATGCGTAATGAGAAATAATCAAATGTTCATATACTGTAATCCAACACAGGCTATTTACGTGCAACTTATTTCTAAAAACCCATAATACAGTTAAGATGAGAAGTAGGAAATCATTTAATCCGCATTTGATCCACATATGAATTCTAAACCATGTGCTGAGATTTTATATGCATACTTGTAGCTTTGTGGTAAATTAGTAGCTCCATTTCTCATATGTCATTGTGGAAGAAACGCTGGAGTGTGTTTTGACTCTTCTGTCATGAGGTTGTAGTTTTTGGCCCCACCAGCTTCACAGTCGTCCATCCCTGCTTCGGACATGCGACCTGAACCTTTGTCCCTCTGTCTCCTGCAGGTTACCTGTACATAGCTATTGAATACGCTCCATACGGCAACCTCCTGGACTTTTTAAGGAAGAGCCGAGTGCTGGAGACCGACCCAGCCTTTGCGAAGGAGCACGGCACGGCGTCCACCCTCACCTCGCAGCAGCTGCTGCAGTTCGCTGTGGATGTTGCTACTGGGATGCATTACCTCAGTGACAAGCAGGTAGGAGCAGTCTGCGACTGTTTGTCAACGTTATCAGAAAGCAGTATTTCGTTTTGTTCAAGAAACTTCACCTAATGCTTTTAGCCAGCAAAAGGGCGCTTGTGTCTGATGTGAGTAAGGGATCCAGGCGATGCTACACCTTTGTCTTACTGAAGACATTCAGTGTGTCGGCCAGAAACATCGCACAATGAAAACATTACAGTTCCTGCTCAAACCTTTATTTACATCTATTTTCCTCTGTTCTAGTTCATCCACAGAGATTTGGCAGCGAGAAATGTTCTTGTAGGAGACAACCTTGTTGCAAAAATAGCAGACTTCGGTCTGTCGCGTGGAGAGGAAGTTTATGTGAAGAAGACAATGGTGAGTAGATAGGTCGTGCAATTTCACTACTTACCAAAGAAACTGATTTTACTTTGTTTTAGGCCCAGTAGAGGGCATTAGCTGTATGTAATCTGCAGGTATTTTCTCATTGCTTGGATTTTCACAACAAAGACAAACATCCTTCCTTTTTTGGTTTTACCCTCATTTTTCACTGAATGACAAAGAATGTTTAGTGAAAAGAGAATTGAGATGTTCAGAGAAGTAGAAGACCAGCATATATGATGGTGTTTATTAGCAACAGACCTTTAGACCTTTATTCTGTCAAGTTACTGAACTGCCAGTTAATACAACAATTATCTTCTCACTGAAAGGGGGTGCAGAGTAGTTTCATGAGATTAGACATAAATTGGCGATTGTGCCCACAGGAAAGATCACTTTTAGTTTTAAGTCATGTTCTCATATAGCAAGGAGTTCATGGTTTATGTTATTTGGCAGTTCATTTGAGAAAGATTATAGGATTTGTAATATAAGCTTTAAGCATCTTTCTGACGTGCAGCGTTGTTTATTTGTGTTAGTAGTAATCCTCAGAATCTCAGACTCTTGTGTTTTTTGAGTCTGGTAAATTGAATCAGTTGTGTTCCTCTCAGGGGAGGCTGCCGGTACGCTGGATGGCCATCGAGTCTCTGAACTACAGTGTGTACACAACCAAGAGTGATGTGTGAGTTACACTAACAACTTTTCCTTCTGAAATGTTTGTTCTAACATGCAGAATTATCTCTGAGAACCAGTTCGCAACATTTCCGGATGTGCCGCTTCATCAAACTAATGAGGAACTCCAAATAAATATTAGTCTTCCTTCTTATTGCCTCAGTATTACAGGCTTCTCACTGAAAACATTTGAGCTCTTAGTATAGTTTTGATTATGTACACCACAAGGCGCCTTGCCACTGAAAACAACAAATCATCCCTGTCACCGATGGAGTGATAATGGCGTGCTGTGTAACTGATAAGCACAACCAGGAAGCCGTGAGTACAGCACAGCAGACAGGCAGAGACGTTGGCCTGTCAACTGGAGCCTATTTATACACAGCAGAGAGTAAGCTAGACGAGCGTGGGACAGCTAACGGAAGAAATGTGAAAGGTCTGTTAGGTCAGAAGGAGTTGTAAACAATACTGGAGCAGGCAGAACGAGAGACATGAGAATAACACAAAGATAGCTTGAAGAATGCAAAAAAAAAAAATACGCTGAAGCATCGATAAACAGAAAGATGGTTTGATTGTCTGTTTCTACGATCTGTGGAACTGACTGGGTGGAGGTGGAGTCAGGGCTGGGGGCTCTCCAATCAGGGAACAGGAAATATGCTGGTTTCTTATTATTGTAGGTGTTTCAGGGGTTGGCTAAGGTAAAAGAAAAATCTGCATTTTAACATTTGTTAACATTAACTTCTTCAATAATGCATTATTAATGTCCATATGTGTTCAGTTTTAGATTGACCACTATCCAGTTGCACTTGTTTGACGTGTTGTGACTGTGTTCTCATCTTCAGGATCATCACATGTTATTATTACACAATTTCTAACATCCCAACGCACCATGAAGGTGTCGAGTTTAAATGCATATACAACTTAAGGATACAGGACGAGCTCCTTAAGACTGAGACTGACCATACAACAGAAACTAAGTTTAAACAGATATCCTAGAGATGAGATGTCTTCTAAGGACGTAGCGTCCTATTTCACTCTATCATCTGTTGATAAGCAAAGAGAGTCTTTTGCAAGTCTACAGATATGATCACCTACTTAAAAGTTGTTTAAAGAAGCTAGTTATCAAAAAAAGGGTTTTTCTGCTCTTGCCTAAGTTTAATCAACTTTCAAATCTCTGTGTTCTTTCCTTCAGTTGGTCTTTTGGTGTTCTGCTCTGGGAAATTGTAAGTTTAGGTGAGTATGAAACCCATTAAAGCCGAAAAGACGTCATAAAGATATCTGAAATCCAGCTGCAGATCAATTCATGATTACTAATTTTCAAAACTCCCATGAGTTTAATTAGTGTTATTTATTATTGCATACAATTAGAACTGTTTTAAAGCTTTAGTTTTGATATTTGTGGAAGAGAAAAGAGGCGGAATGAGCCGGCGTTGGTCTGAGGTCGTATGCATTGATACCGTCCCTGCTTCTGTTCGGTGTATCAGGTGGCACACCTTACTGTGGGATGACGTGCGCTGAGCTCTATGAAAAACTGCCCCAAGGTTTCAGGATGGAGAAACCCAAAAACTGCGACGATGAGGTGTAAGTATTCAGCACTTTGCTTGAAAATTTAGGTTGTTGCTTCAATCCACGTTAGAATAATCTTGCATGTTTGTCGCTAGTTACGAGCTAATGAAGCAGTGCTGGAGGGACCGGCCTTATGAGAGACCTCCGTTCTCTCAAATCTCTGTCCAGCTCAACAGGATGCAGGAAGCCCGGAAGGTAATGCTTCATTCACACTATGCAGGCTTTTTTGGGGAAATAGGAAAACATCCTGTTATTGAAATTAAGGGACGTTTGAAACTGAGGTTCAGGGCTTTTGGTATCGTGTGGATCGATGAATTAAGATGATGTCTAAAATAGCTGATTAAACTGGATGCAGTTTAATGGTTAGGATTGATTTTGAATTTACCTCAAATGGTTAAATCTCTATTGTAACCGATTTGCAAATGTATTTGTAGTTTTGCTGTCAAATTCTTGGAAATTTCAGATTTGAGAAAATTCTATTGTCCCTACTTTATTGGCTGAAGACAGTTTGCATCTCTATAGTTTACAGAATCTGGTTTATCCGGTTAATACAAATTCATTTACACACTTCAATCCATTTTTCAGGCCTATGTGAACATGGCTCTATTCGAGAACTTCACCTACGCTGGGATTGATGCTACAGCTGAGGAGGCCTGACTACCAGCCCCCCCAGGCCCTAGCGTGCCACGTAGCTCCAAGAGGAAGTCCCGAGGGAGGTCGCCACGTTACTGCCACCTCCCCGCCCCTCACCGCCAAGACAGGAGGACGCTGCGCTCCACCGCGACCACCCAGCTATAGATGGAGGACTGTGAAAGGACACTGTGTGGAGGTATCACCAGTAGAAGGTGAAGTGGAGAATGGCTGGGCCGTGGATGGACAGATGTGGCTTTTACTAGACGTCTTTGGGAAATACATTTTCTGTCACAAACATTCAAACCGGTCCCCCAACAGACGCAACATTGTACCTCTTGCTTTTTTTTATCAAGACTACAGTGCTGAATGTCATTTTTGGGGGCCGTTGTGGGAAAGTGACAAAATTTGGAGCTATGTGACTTGCTGAAACACCACAGGGTCTGTGGGGTGTCGACGCTGGAAATCTCTCTCCATGAGAGCAATGGAGAAGAAGGACTTTTTTGAATATAGAGGACGCAGTGTGGAGCACAAACACTGAAATTCTCAATTTGAGAGGAAATTAGCATTGAAAGAGTTCAGTGCAGCTCTTAAAAACAGCCTCGTTCTGTGTTTATTAATCGTAGCCTATCACTGCCATGTGAATTTAACTACTGCTGTATGTACTAAGCTTCATTGTTAAGACCGGACGTATTAAACCCTCCTCCTCCAATGTAATTAGTCACACATGGATTTAAACACTGCATTGATGTTCATGAGTCGCATGCAAAGTTTGAAATATGCAGCTACTACCAGGCAGCCAGTCTACAAGCTATCACCTTTGTAGTTTACCTTTAATACTATGCAACTTCATACTAACAGTATTATATCCACCATGTGAGAATGTACAGTGTGCGTTTACTAATGGTTTTATGAATAAAGGTTTTGCCTCATGACATGTAAGTATACGCTTCAATTTGGAGTTATATTCAAGTATTTCAAACTATGATTCAGCTTTTTAACAGAGTTTATACCTTCATCCAGTGGATCCCAGACTCTTTCTGTCAGGTACCACTTCTAGAAACACAAGCCTTTCCAGGGACCCACATCCTGACGTATTCTCTCTAGTCAAAAATCTGTTGCTTCTTTTTTTTTTTTTGTTTTTTTTGTTAGATAAATATTCAATAAAAAAATGCACATTTAAATGGAACAGATCTAATCCAGTTGAAAATATCACCTAAACAGTCATATTATTAAAAGTATTACACCAGTATTTAAACTTTCGACATTCAGTAGTTTTAAGATGTGCTCTCCAAATTGCTCTGACGTGCGGAAATAGATGTTAAACAAAAAGCAACACATAAGCAGCGCTCTGAACAACAACAACAAAAATGTCTGGCAGGACAGCTGTGTGGTCAGCGCTTGTCAGAGAAAACAATGCAGGTTTGACAGATCCACTTTTTAATGAGGTTTAGTGTAGCGGTAGAATCATCACATCACGAGAGCCCCCCCCCCCCACACCACCCGCCACTAGAAACAGCTGCCCATATCCAAAATGTTTCCTTATCTGTAGCTTTCATAGTGCGTGAGTGTTTAATGCTCACATGCATGCATCACCCAGCTAAACAGCTTCTACCAGGACACTTAAAAGAACAGATAAACCCACCAGAAGAATTAACATGGTCTCTTTAACTCTACACATTGCTGATGCCCACTAAACCTCAGTCTATGACAGGTGTTGACCATTGGAAAAATGCTGAAAATCAGCTGCCGTCGTCACCATCAAAATCCAAGAGGAAGTAAAGCTGGGCTCCTCTGTGCACATGGGTCTGAAAATGTGTTGTAAGGTCGGGAAATTGTGATTACTGGTATTTTAGTCATGTATGGACCTCCTTCCTCAATAGAAGCGAACGGAAGCAATCAGCAAGGTGTTTATTCACCGTGTGTGTTGTCTGATGCATCTGCTGAATCCGTTTGATCGGTATGTCAGGAACTGAAAGGAACTTCCTCTGGTGCAGAGAAAAGTTCTGTTTGGGATTAAATGAAATAACTTTCTGTCGAATAGTGTTGATATAATTTTGCTGGTGATTATGGTGGTTGACACTGGTAAAACAATATCAAACTGGAATTAATCAGCACTGTAGTGTAAATAGTTAGATTCAGAACACACGACTTCTGCTGCACTCCACCGTTCTCTCTCATTTTATGGAGAGTATAAGTACATGCATGTATTTATGAGCGCCATCTTAGTGTTTGTTTGAATCAGACATTCCCCACTACTTTATCCTCTGCCCTTGAATATATTGTCGCATTTATTTGTTACTGTGGCATTGAAAAACATGACAAGCCCACTGCTCAGAGATGTAATACTGAACATGAAACTATTGTGTCTGGAAGGACAAAAAAAAATCTGTTCAGTGCTTGTTTGTGTGCTGACCCATTTAATTGCGAGTTTGGTGTGTGTGGTGTAAAATTTACAAACAAGGCTCCTGGGGGGCCCATCATCCTTGGCAGGTTCAGGGTCGCTAATCTGCCTGGCTGCACTGAGCTGATCTGTCACTGAGTTTCCTCCACAAACAGACCACAGTCACACGTTCAGCGGCTCTGCTTCCTGAAACTCACACAACGCTGCAGGGAAAACAGTATCTTTATGCGTCTATTTGGTCCTTTTAAAAGGTCCATTTAAAAATCTATTTGTTGGACCGACAGGCAAACAGGCGAAGTGAGATATTTTTGCGGTGTTAAAACCTGAGTTGGTGTGCGTGCGCGCACGTGCACAAGCAACAAAATCAAGTCAATGCCAGCTGATTATGGGGAGAGAAGGGAGGCACAAACCACCTTTGCATGTTTTATATCAGCAAAAAGGCTTGTTTCATTCCTCATGGGGTTAATTAATAAAATAGAACAAATAGATTCTTAGCATTTTCTGTCAATTGTCCTCACAGATCTTGCAGAATTAATGAAAACGTTACAGATATTTTATTCATTTATTTATTTTAACCGTGCAAACTTTATATCTGTATGTTTCGCCTACTGAAGCTCAGAGTTGCTGGGTTAATGCCTGCAGGACACACTGTGGAAGGGACACCGGACTGCAAGAGACACAGAAGGCCACACACTCAAATTTACAACTATGGGTCAAGAATTTGTCTCAAACATGCATTTGAGACCAATTTTTCACAGTTATGCATCAAGACTTCATCTCAAATGCGTGTTTTTGGACTGTGGAAGGAAACCAGAGAAGCTAAAGAAAGTTTATTAAGAGGGAGAACATGTAAACTCTGTTTGGCCTCAAACTGAGAATGCTTGACAAAATGAGATGCAGGAGTGCTGAACACCCTACCACTGTGCAGACAATATGAAGTAAAGGTAGATTATTAAATTATTTTTACTATGAAATGTATGAAAAAAAAAATTGTTTGACGGAAAACTTTTCACTGACCAATATTGTATTACAGTAACTCTTATAATGTGTTTATGAACATTCACACAGTAAAATACTGGAGTACTGTTGCCATATCTGCTTACCATACATTTTACCTACAATCATAGTTTTTACATAGTACCCTGGTATATTATTTTCACAACATCTTCTCACAAAATTGATGACTTCAAGTAAACTTACAGTTTTAATCTGAAGTGTGATTTATATGTAGCTCTGAAGTGATAAAGTATGACTTGTGTTTATTTAATCCCATCAAACTGCCTTTTTGCCGCTTGTTTCCACCGTTCACAAATTTTGCTTCCTGCTTAAAGCACGACTTGATAGATTTTGTCCAACCCCTCGGCAACTTCCCTCCCATGCGTTCTCAAAACCTTACACAGCAGAGAGACCACACAAGCATGAGCTGTCTGCTGGCCATGCTGGGTCAATAAAACCTTGATGGACTGATCATACGCTGATGCACGATGGAGTCACTCTGCAGGTTGAAGATACTTCTCTTTAACTTGTGGATACAAGCTGGTGTTGTGCCCGGGATTCATGGCAGCAGTGGAGTTGCCAATCATCTGTCAAAAGAAGGTGGGGCTTCCAGGATAGTTTATCATGCACCACTGAAACAAAGGTCAAATTAAGATTTTTTTTTTTTAACTGAAAAAGATTTACTTAAAAAAGCATCTTGATTATTCATTATTATTTATTATATTAATTAAACTATATAATGCACATATTCTGCTGTGAAAACACCACTGTAATGTGTGTTTGGCAGCAGAAAGTTGCTTTTTTCCTGTTTGAAAATGTTTTTAGCCAGATTTGAAGAGTTTTAAGTTATTTCTACAACATTTGACATATGTTCACATAAAACAAAGGTATGTAAAATTACACTATATTGAATAGATGTCTACATGAAGCAGAAAGTATTTTCTGTTGGAAAAATAAACATTTTGACAACCAAATTAAAGACTGAAATTATGTATGAGTATTTTTTTGTATTATTATTATTATTAGGCCTCCTCAGTTATACCAAGATTTTGAAAGTATCAAAATAGACTATGTGCTGTAAATTTTACTCTAGTGACTGAGTGAAGCTACTAAACTGAAAACAAAAAATACTTATTTAAGTACAGGTACCAAAAATAACTGCTTGGCTGTGAACTCCTTATTTTAACACACATGGACAAGATTTATTGTTTTTTTCCAAAACCACTCTGCTGTGACCTTGTTATTCCCAGATCCTGAAGAACTGCTTTAAGATCAGACAGCGGTCACAAATTAGGTTATCTGAGAATTAATTTTATGTTTGTCTCCTTGTGGTTTCTGGATCAGATGTTTTGCTTTTGAAGGATGAGCAGGACCCAAAGTGTTTCACTCGGACACATGAGGATTTCACCTGTTTCTTTGAGAACTCGGAGAACAAGACTTATGATTTGCTCTACACACTGGCGAGGTATGTTTAGTGAATTCACCTTCCAAAAGGCTTCCATAGTGTTTTATATTAACTGCTTCTTCATGCTGCTATTTGTCTCCCATGTTTCTGCTTGTGATGCCACATGCTTTGGTTTTTGTGACTATTTACAAAGATTTACACCATGTACGCTGTCTGTGCCCCAGGTCGTTGGGACCGTCCAACTATAAATGTGAAATGTCAACCCAGAGAACAGAGAAGAGAACCTTCCTCCACATCTGCTCCTTTCCTAGCACAGATGTTTTTCTGTATACGGACATACACCTCCAAGTGGTCGAACATAATACCAACAAAACCCTCCATGCTCGGACCGTCACTGTGGACGACCATGGTAAGGTTCTAGTTTTTCCAATACAGTGCAGATGTTCAATAGGTTGCAGATGAAAATATACAAAAAGTCAAACACATTGAGACTCAATCGCAAGGTCAAATGACAACTTAGATTTATTATCTGTGTGTCAGTTCCTGGCCTGAATCAAATCCCTTTGTACAACATTAGAATTGAGGCTATGTCCTCCTTACGCTGGAACCAAGAATTCTTCAATTGATACCCTTCGATCTACAGCCTGTGTACAGGAAGAGTAAACCCGAGTGGTGGAGAGATGAGACTGGAGGGCTAAGTGTCACTCCTGTTTTTGTATATTGGTGATTGTGAGTGTGTCCACCAGCACGTGGCTTAACTCTAAAGTTTCCACAAAGCAGACATTGTTAATGAGGCTGCTAACTGCCGGTATGTCCGAGTGATGCAGGGCAGGTCAATGTCACCGAAACAGCAGTGAATGTTTCCCTCCTGTGGTTTACCTGATCTTCTGTTGTGGTTTCTGTGCTTCTTGTGTCTGCCCTCAGTTCTTCTGGAGCCTCCTTTCAATGTGTCTTTACACCCAAACGGCCAAGTTGGACAGCTGAAGGTTTTATGGCACACTAAGGTCCCCAAATATCTGGAATGGGATATGATGCACAGAATTCAATACTCATCCAGAACCTTTGTTAAGAAGATTAAAGAGGTACCTGTCACTTTTCAGTTTAAATGTTTCACAAGTTTTCTTAAAGCGACACTAAGGAACTTTTCAACCTTAATAAAACATTTTAATATCTTTTGTGATGATACATCGACTTACAACGGGTTGAATGACCCCTCTGTCACGGGCTGAGGGCGTCAGTATTGCTTTCACTTGGACTAAGAAACTGTGAGGAGGGTGGTAGGAACCCAGCACACGGCATGCGTCACATTATGATATATTGTTTAGCCACCATTAGATTCATTACCTCGTCGCTATCCGTCCTTCACACAGCCACTGGAAACAAATGTAGGCGAGTTCAGTCTGACAGCATGCCACCGGGAGCAGCATTTTACGACGTCACGCACTAGTCCTCATGGGAACTGTAGTATTCCTTTAGGCAAAACACTACCGCTTTTGTCCACTGTGTTTGTGTTTGTGTTTCATTTTTTACATTTTATAAATCCCCTGGTGTTCAGATGTCAGACACTGTTCAGCATCACCAATGTAAAAAAAAAATAAAAAAAAAGTTTATATAGTTTTCTTCTCAGATCCTTTGACTTTCCTCCACCACATTGTTACTGTAAAAGCTACACTTGCATGATTTTTGCAGTCTAAAGATGACCGAACACTGAAGTCTCTGGTAACTGGCGAGGTGATTGACGTCCAAGTTGGTATCAAGTGTCCCTCGGATAGAGGCCACTGGAGCAGCTGGTCACGCCCCGTGCAGGCTGTAGTTCCACAAAGTACAGGTACATCGGATTAATGACACTCCCCAGATGTTACTAACTAAAACGCAACAACTAAACGATGATTGTTTTCTTTTTTCAGATGATATTTCCATGGAGTGCTACACCTCGGACCTGAACAGCGTCAGCTGTGAGTGGAATGGGACCAGATATGGTGCAGAAGATGAGTACAAGTTTTTCTACAAAACATGTCTCAGGTAGTGTAAAAATTTATCTATTTAATATTTTTGTTTCATTGCCACTCTCAAAGTTCTTCATTGATCCTGTGGTATATCAAACTCTTTACTGTTCTATTGGATTTTTCCTCCTGATTAAGTCATCCTGAAGGAGCGCTCGGCCGTGCAGTGCGAGTTTAGGGCTCTGGATCAACTGCCTGCAGTGGTGGAGATTAGGATGGAAAAAGCAGTGACTTTCACTTTCCCCACTGAAATCGAGGACCTTGCAGGAATCTGAACCAGCAATCTTCCAGTTACAGTTTTTATACTAATAATGTAAAACAGTAAATAATAAATGCATCCATTCACATATATTAGTTTATGCATTGCGAAGAGGTGCAGCCTGTCCCAGCTGTCACGCGGGAAACATTATGTAGAAGTTATCAGAAGGATAGGCCTGCACTCCACAGGTGAATACGTGATAATGTTTTGAGTAAACGTGACGATAAGATTTACAGTAAGAAGAAGATATTATCTTTGTGTGTTGAGATTCGTTCCTGTAAATAACAGGTCGTTCGTTGTCTGATCATTGCAGGGACTCTTGGAGCTGCACAGAATGGACGGAGTGTCTGGATGATGAGACCCTCACTAACCTGTGTACTTTCACTGGAGATGTGTACAGAACGGTCAAAGTAAAACTCACCAGCACTTCAGCTGCAACCAGCCGAACCTTTTACAGTGAAGAGTTCACTCTCAACAACTCCAGTAAATGATTCTCTTCTTTTTATTATTTGTTGCTATTGGATCTGCTTCTTACACTTGACATTTCTTCACTTCAGTCTCAATTTCACTACAACATTCTGTATTCTGACCTGCAGACACACACATGCAGTCACATCTGACCTGAACAAACTTGTTCTGCAATAAATTATGTGTTTTTTGTTGTTTGAAGTTAAAACTTCCCCACCGAGTCGTCTCACGGGAGCAATAATGAACAACCAGCTGTGCTTGAAATGGGAAGCTCCTCTTGCACTGCGGCTGCCTCACCTGGAGTACGAGGTCGACTGTCAGATCGGAGGAGGTGTAGGTTTGAAGGTGAATTCCTGTAAATACATGATTTCCTTTTTCTATTTTTATTTTTTCCAATACTTTATGTCTCTTCATCGTCAGGTTAACTTTTGCTATATCTGTAAAATAAAACATCTGTATTTTTATTTTTGAAAAAGCCTTTTTGGGATGAACATGTTTCCTTTAAGTACTGTAAATTATACTGGCTTTAGTCGTTGCAACAAGTGCAACTCTTCATCTCACCACTAGATGATGCCAATTTTTCATCAATGCTACAAAGTCATCTCTTCAGTTTTCCTATCACCAGGTTCAACTTTTCTGAGAAACTTTTATTTTCCTGTTTTCCTGACTCCCACACTGACCTCTTTTTATGATTTTTATTCCTGTTATTGTCTGCAGTTGAAAAGGGGCCCTGAGGCTGAGGCGTGTGTGAAGGTGCCTGCAGGTCAGCACTACAGCGTGAGGGTCAGAGCCAAGCCCAGGGGGGCCTCTGGACACTGGAGCAGCTGGTCGCAGGTGCTGACTGGTGGCATGCCGTCGGATACAGGTAACCTTGCTCTGAAAAACATACTGTTAATTCAATAGGATATATTACTTAATTCATACCGACCTCTTTCCTCTATATGTACTGTAGTAGTAGGTCAAACTGCTTTGTGTGAATTTAGCACAAAATCTTTCATGATGTATTCAATGTATCAGGCTCAGTATTTAAGAAAAAAAAAAGATTTTTTTGTATTTTCCGTTCAAACCATGTTGCTTTTATACTAATTTTTTAGGACTCTGGTTCATGCTCTGCATCCCTGTGTCACTGCTGATGATAACTATCATCGTCATGTCCGTGTTTCCTGCATATCTGAGGTAATCGGTCATTCAGATTTTAGATGAAGTTTGCAATTTTTAAACTAAAATACTTATAATGTTGTGATTCTTTCATTCCTTTATCTGTTTTGTGAGATATGAACAAGTAGTATAAGATGCTACAATAAATCACTAAAAAGAAAAATCCTTGTAGTTTACATTCTGAAAGTCCCTTCAGTTTAATCCCACTAAGAACAATTATTTCATTGACTGCCTTAACCAGATGAGTTTCTGTTTTAATTTTCTTTCAGTAAGCTGAAGCAGTATTTTTGGCCCCCAGTGCCAAACCTTGACAAAGTCCTGCAAGGCTTTCTGACGGAGATTAACAGACAGACATGGGTATATTATTTAAACACGACTTTGGCAGAATAATGTATCAATTAATATATCACACACTCACTGTGGCTTTAGGAAAAACTTTTGCTTTGATTATTATTTTACCTTGATTTTATCAAGGGTTCCCATTTAGACAGTGGGAAAATTGAGTTGCTGTGTTCAAACACTGCAGGATCCTCCAAACACAGCAAAGCAGTGCTTTGAAGAAACGACTTCCTCTGTGGTGGAGGTGATGTCTGAAGACGAGGTTTCAGCGTTGGGAAAACAATCAGAAGAATCCACTGAGCTCCTGTCAGCAGAAGGAAGTTCCTCCGGCACGGAGCAGGTAGACGGGAGCCCTGGGACTGAGGTCTTTCCAAACTACGTGACTCTGAATGAAGACTGTGTTGTTCTTTGCCCACAAGGAAACAATTATGTGTATGAGCAGTTTAGAGAGAAAGGAGAGCCTGCAGCAGGAGAGGAGCTCCTGCAGACCAGCAGTGACGACTCAAGCTTAGGCGTTGACTATCTGAATTACTCCTATGTGCCTCAAGCTGAGCCTGCAGACAGACTCAGCTGCAAGGTCGCAGGTCAGAGTGGTTCAGGGAACCTCTACACGAACTCCCCCTGCAGCTAAGAGCACAGCTAAGTGTCTTTTCTACTGCAAATTTTATGTATAATATGTCCTATCTATCTATCTATCTATCTATCAAAATGGGTGAGTAATAAAACATATATGATTTATGCAAAGAAGGAAGTTTTCGACCAACCAGACATCTTAGAGAAAAGACCAGTGGTTCTCCCAGTACCGCCATTGTGGCTGACCTGAACATACGGTAGTGGAGTCTTAGCCTATTAGCTGTGGACTGTTCACTATTCATTCCAAGTGTTGTACAATTTTGATTTTTGAAATGTGTTTTATTATTAAAACTATATATATATATATATATATATATATATATATATATATATATATATATATATATATATATATATATATATATATATATATATACATATATATGGTGTACCCCCACGTACCACTAGAGGGGGGTTGTGTACCACTGGTGATATGAAAACCAGAGTTTGACAATGCCTAAAATAGATTTAGTTTAAAAGTTGCTATATGTATTATATTATATCATAGCATACATTTATTATTAAGCCTCCAAGTCCTCCTCTACAACAGAACTATATATGGTTTATGAATGTTGCTTCTAGAATATGTTGTAAGACTCTGTGTCTTTAACTGTATTGTGTTTTGAGACCAATTAAGATGAGCAGGTGCATTTCTCTGTGATATCCTGCAGTTCCTCACAGCTTCTGTTTGTGTCCATTTTGTGCTCTCTCGCTGTGTTACAGGGTCAGAGTCAGGGCACCTGGTCATTAGCATCCACCTTTCTGATATAATTTGGAGTTATTTATCAAAATCTGTTTCATTGCTCAGTGAGCATAATATTGAATTTAGGAGTGCTGAATACCATGCACATTCAGGTTTTGTTAACCCGATTGTATAAAGAAGGAATGAGTGGGTGGGATTATGTGACAATGTCCATGTTCATTTATGTAGGATTTAAATGTATTTTCTGTCCACTTTATATTTTCAGAATGTTTCTTTTTTTTTTTTTGTATTTTCCTGCAGTTTGAAAATACTTTAATTCTTACTGGGTTGGCTCAGAGGAAAGAATCTCAGATCTCAGTGGGTTATAGTAACAGCATGACATGTGACCAGGAATTAAGAAAACTATATTACTGATTTTCCACAATTTCACACTGATATTCCATTAGATACTATCAAATTATGCTCTCATAATGCACCAAGTCAAAGTTTTTAATAAGCAATTAAGATAAAATAAAGAAATAAATGAATGAAAGAATAAAAATGCTACATCTACACTTTTTCTTACTTTTTTTTTTAAGTGCTCACAGTAAACATCGCTCATGTGTGAAACAATGGTAATAACTACAGTAAGCTTTATGTAAAAGGTATTGTTGGACTGTCAGCTTTAAAGCATCTACAGTGAAACTCATGCATGTCTTTGTTGGACACCATGTTTTAATTGTTTGTGCTGAACAGTGAACCTCTCAATATTCGGCAATAATCAGCCCAGTTTTGTTAACGGACACAGGTAAAACTGCAGGAAACAGACTTTGGACAGCCTCCAGCTGTAACTGCACCGTGCCTCAAGCCTCAGTACATTGTTTTTGTATTACACTTTTACTGTCACTAGGTGGTAGTGGAGATCAGCAAAGACATGGCGTGTTGGCTGTTCCAAGAGACAATGGGCTGCTGTACATCACAGCAAAAATGTCTGAGCTTAGTCATTGGTTGGTATTTTATGTTTCCTTTGCAACCTCAAAACTTTGTGATCAATACTAACTTTGTGCATTAGGATAATGAAAGTCAGAGTATCATTGGGAGCTTATAGGCGAAATATGAATTAAAGTGGCATTAATAATATTAAAATGACTGGAGAGGGGAGGCTGTAACTTAAATGACCAAAAAAAAAAAAAAAATCAATGCAAAGACCACACAGAAAAGTGCTAGATGTTAATTTATTACACAATATAGACGAAAGGCTCAATTTAAGATGATTCAAATAATTATTACTCACAACTTGGATGAAAACCAAGAGACCTGAGTTAAAACATGGGCACAGCATTATGACTACAGGGATGGGTGAAAGGATTAGTAAGCGTATAAATGAGGGTCTGTGTCGGAGCACTTACTCATAGTTTGTCCTGCCAGAATCTAAAAATGCAATGAATGTGAGGAGAAATGCATGCTGGTGCATCTCCAGACTGCAAAGACATTGAAAAGTTATTTGTAAATGCAAGATTAGATAAAAATCAAGTTATCTGATCTAAATCCAAGTAGTTGACTTACCAGTAGTAGTAATCAGGCAGAGTTGGAATGGATAAACTGCTTTCACACTCTTTAATGGCAGATCATCGTATCCATGGTGTTTGCCAGACTGTATGATATCATGACCATAAATTAGCCTGGAATCACATATGAGGCAATAGGCGGGAGCCGGGGGAGGCGAGGGGGCCGAGTGCATCCACAGTAAGACAGTGAAAGTTTAAAAAGAGTCAGTGTTTACAGACGTACAAGCCTCTACTCCCAACACAAATTCTTTCCGTGTTTCGTCACTGCCCGCTTGCCCATACGCATGTGTCTGTGGAGGGAGGCTGAATCACCTCCTGATGTCATTTCCTCCACTTTCACTTACAATCACAGTGAGAAACAGCATGGCCTCAGACATCCTGCTGCTTCTACATGTACAGTACGAGCAGTGGAACAGGACACTGATCGCACATACTAATGTCATGTTAATAGGCCTGGAGCACGAGCTCCCATACGGCGGACATAAGGCAACTAAAACAAGTCAATAGACTCCTATATGGGAACACACCAGCAGGGGGGCTGGGGGGGCTGGGGGGCTTTTTCTGCAAGCTGAGTACAATCCCTTTGACTCCCGTATTCAATTGTAAAGACTTTTTTTTTTTTTTTTTAACACATTGGTTTTACAGCATGGTCTGAGATGAGAGAAATCAACATTGAACATTGAAACAAAACCACAGTGTCTTCAGAGTCATTCAGCAGAAAGAAAGTCACTGATTTTCTAAACAGAAATTGGATATTTAGAGTAAATGAAAGTTCCAGGATCAAATCTATTATCTAATCATAAAAGTCTGCATTTTCTATTTCTTCAGGGTCTGCACAGCATACCAAGCCTCATTAATATGCACACAACCCACATGAACCCATCAATTTCACACCAGAGGAGATGAAAAAAAAAAAAAAACCCACAGCAACCCTCGACAGTCCTGCAGCATCACTTCACAGGTCAACGTTAGCTTCTGTAGCTGGCAGCGAGGACTCAGGATCAGTCAAATATCACTTTCACTGCTGCACAATACAGATGATGAGAGATTAGTTAACAGTAGTACCTCAGGTCTCAATGGCAGAGCTTTCAAGACTGATCACAAAATCATAACAAGCTACAATAAAATCACAGTGATCATAACAAAAGCTCACATCTTTAGGATTTTTTTTTTTTAACCTTTTAAAGAACTGTATTTGAAGAATGCGAAATCAAAACATCCCAGTGACCAGAGAAATATTTGTGTTGGACATTAATCTGCCATTATGGAGTAATTCATTACAGACTTAAAACAAATAAAAATGAAGGAGCGATGATGCAAGGAGCTTCGTGGTAGCAGGATGTGTTTGTTCAGCCTTTCTCCAAAATACAGTTCTTGAAAATTGTGTTTCAGTTGCATTTTGTTCACGCAAAAACACAAAAATTAAATCACAGTTAAAATGGTGCACGTTAACAGTGTATGTCAGATGTAGACATGCATATTATTGTGTTTTTATTACCGCTTATGCCAGTGTTAGTTACATCAGGGGTTTTCAAAGTGTACAAAGACATGTCTCCCCATCAGAGATTATGACATTTTAATCGCCTTTATTAAGTCCTTTTCCAGCAATAAATGTGGCTTTCTTAAGTTAAATAATTCAAAGCCTTGAAGATGTAAACATTGTCAAGATGCCATGTGTGTGCTGCAGTGTTGGATGGAGTTGTGAGACAGTAGATTAGCCTGGCAGTAGCACCATAAGAAAGCAGCTATCGTCGTAAGCGGGGAGGACTGAAGTGTTAATAATGCTTTGAAATACTCTATACTAATAATCTAAGGCTTCTAAAAAAAAATCTGGTTAATAACACACTGTGGCAGTGGAGCAGCACAACCACTAAAAATTGATCATACTTGAAATTACCCAACCAGATGATTAATATTTTTTCTGGTTTGTTTTATTTTCCTCTTGCTTTACTCCACCTCCACCCTAAAGTCCCTCCCGGCCCCAGGGAATGCACACTCCACACTTTGAAAACCACTGAGTTATGTTATTAATAAATCTGCCATGGCTACGGCTGATTTATTCTGCCTAGCTTTGTTGTGTACCACTGTTTTGTTCTGTGTGGCTTTCTTCAAGACTTGTAAACATTGGACAGTAGGTTAAGTCTGGTCTACACTCAAGCTACAAGCACTCTGAAGGTGAAGAGGTTGGAAGTTTTGATCTAGGATAATATCTTCTTTTTTCACGTGAATCTCTCATAATTGGATTATAGTTCGTGGAAAAACAAGACGCTGCTATCAAGACAAATAAAGCTTTAAATCCTGCTTTTTGTCTGGTGTTTCTTTTAACAGAGCATCCTGAAGTCATTGTGAAAGAAATCTAGTTTTATCATAACGATTCTGTTTCTTATTGAGACTATGATCATCTGAAACTAATACTTTTAAATCACCTAAACTATTTTCACAGGGGTAAAAAGTGAAAAGTTGATCAATTGTCATACTTGGATTTGATTAGTTTTGCCCTCGGCAGCAATAAACCTGCCTAGAATTGATTAGTCGAACCTCGGGACCCACAGTGATCAGACACAGGGTCCTCTTGGTCAGAACGCCTCCGGCGGCCCTCTCAGATGTCAGCCTTCTTGTTGATGAGCACAGAACAGCATGTGAGGGCTCCGTCGACTTTGACCTTCTCCGTGTTGGCCACAGGGATCAACATGTGGTCCTTTAGCTTCTCGAACACCTGCACAGCATGCAGAAGAGACAGCCGTGAAAAACATTTCTATTATATAACAATGCTCATTTATTTTTGCTTGATTTGAATGATCATGACAGTGTGTAGCCCACTCAGTACAAGTCTTGCTTTTTTGTGTGTGTGTGTGCGTGTGTGTGTGCTCTTACTACAATATCAGTGAACCAGTTTTAGTTTGGTCTCAACACATTAGAAAAAGCACTGAAATACAGCTCACCATGCAGCAGTAATTAAACTGCAGGGAGAACTTATGCAACACTGAAGTTTGTTTATTTGACTTGTCAACTTGTAATTGTCTGTGATATAAAAGCTGTGGAGAGACACAACCTGCGAAGTAGGACAGCCATTCAACAATTCTTTATATATATATGGAACCCGTGTACAGCAGTGTGTCACCCTGTGGACATTTTCCAGAAGAAAACGAATGTTTTCCTACAACATTTCCAAACCAGCATTTTTTTTTTTTTCTTGCTTCGACCCTGCTGTGATCATGAGCGAGATCCTGTGGCACAGCCAGAAGGGACCACCTAAATAAAGTTTTATCTTGTGTTGAAATATGGCTGTCAAAGCCTTTAGAGCTCCAGATGCCATGTGTAGCTCCAGCAGGCTGAAGTGCCCTATAACTCCTGGCTTCCTTGCACCTAAGGGATTTTGGTTAGTTCAAATCAGAGCTCTTCAGCGAAAACGAACCGTGACGTTTCTCCACCATTTCCCTCTTGCATTATTTCACATTTCCAAGAGCCTGCGTAATGAAAAAAAAAAAAAAAAAAATTCAATAAAAAAAACCCAAATATGTATCCTGTTTTTTCAAGCTAATGTTTCATTTATTTCTTTAACTGTGCCAGATAATTGTCAAAATACATCATTTCAGTGTTTTCACATATAATTCCTTTCCTCAATGGGGTCAAAGGTCTGATGACTCACCCTGCACTCATGGGTGTTTCCTAATTTTGCATCCAATCGAAACCCGTTAAACTTCTCACTAACGTGGCTTCACAGGGTGTCTCCTCTCCAGCTTGAAGTGTCGGGGTGTGAGTAATGGATATACCAGCACAAATTGCCTGGAGAAAATGTCAATTAGCCTTCAAAGATAGAGTGTTAGCGGATATTTCCAAATCATTTTCTCATTACTACCTCCTGAATAGGTCTTAACCATCGATGACCATCTAAATAAGAAAAACTGGACATGTTAGTGTCTTCTCTTACAAGTTTTCCACCGCGTTCCCTTTCAGGTCAGTTCAGCTTAGCAATGCCCGCAGCGTAGCCAAGAAAAATAAATAGGCAAACATCAATGACATCATGCAGCCGACATGAGTGTTCAGTTTGTGGACAGAGGCACCATTAAGGTACACAACCAAGTCCAAACAGGAACAAAATACATCATCTGTCCCCTGCATAGCCCCGAGTTTCAGCAGCCCGATGACAGAAGGAACAAACATCTCACCAAGATGATTTGTTCTCATTGGTCACGCTGAAAAAAACTCCATTTTTAGGGCAATAGAGTTAATTCAGAGGAAAATATGTGATCCTATTGGAAAACTGTTACCCAAGTTTCTTGGACCACCTGCCCCAAGTAATCAAATGCAGGAAAAGGTTAAAATAACTAACCTTCCCTTTTATACAGGTCCTCACAACAAGTCAGACCCACTTGTACCGCAGATTTGTTAAATTTTTAAGTTTCCAATACCCCCAGACTGAAAACCCCCCACCAGGGAGAATTGTTAGTCTTCTTTGTAGAAGGCTGGTGAAATATGAAAGAGTAAAACAACAAGTTGTTTATGGGGCCAACAACCAGCAGTGATTCCACAGACAACAACATTGTGGAAGTTAAAAGTTAAAACAATCAACAACTGCAGTTTTTCTTTTTTTGTTGTTGTTTTTAACTCAATTGACTGAAATAATCTGTGTTGTATGTTGACAAAAGAGGCAATTTTCTGTAAAGTAATCAGTAAACTAGTGAATAAGTCATCCAGCTTAAGGCACCTGAGGATCATGTTTTTGTTTTTTTAGATCATTTCTAGTTAAATTCTCAACGTGTTGAGATTTATAAACCAGGTCAGTCTGACAAAGTCCAACATGGGGGATTGGGTTTAAATTTCAATGGACCTTTTGTCTGCTCAGTCTCTTTATCTCCAAACAGGCCCCTCAAGGGCCGCCGCCGCTTGTTGCCCATTAAAAGGTGCCCCATCCCCACCAACTCCGACCCCACCACTCCTCTCTCATGACCCCCTGCCTTTGTTGATGTGGGACTCTTATGTAACTTCACAAGCAGTCTAAAAATAGGCCGGAGATTAGGACAGACAGTGTTTAGAGTCAGAAAGCAGCAGACGTCTCACAGAGCGTCTCGGCAATTGTGCTGACCAATCTCTACATCTCACCGAGGGAACATGCAACAAGTTCCCTTGGGAAATGAACCAATTCTAGTTCAGCTGGGCTAGACATGACAGTACCTGATTAAACTGCCACTTCATTTGTTATGTCTTGTTCTATTTTTTTTTTTCTTTCCATTTTCTTTAGGCAACAGTCTTTTAAAAAAGAAAACAAGTTTAGGGCCAAAGCTGGGTCCCAGGCCAATTTCTGGTGGGCTTTGAATCTTATGAAGGAAACTAGTTCACGGAAGAAACATACATTTCTGAAATACTGCTCCAAATACTGTGAAAAGGTGCTGCCACAGCAGGAAGCATGACGTACACAAATACATTTTATTATACTCAAGATGAATTCCCTCAGTCAGTCTTCCTGGAAGAAAGAAAAAAAGAAAAAGAAAACATTTGCTGTGGAAATGAGATCCAAAGACACATAGTTTTGTGAATTCTTCCTTCTAAAAATAACCGCCGGAGGTTGGGATTTCGACCGCAAAGTACATTTTGAGGCCTGAGCACTGTCTCTGCAGATTGTAGGTTGCCAGGTACAATCCTGTGAGAATCTGCTGGAGTCACTGTGATGTGGAGCGACCCCAAAGCATCCAAACAGCCACAGCTCCTGCTCAGCCTGTCCAGACCTCAACCGGCAACGTGAGACAATAACATGCCATTCAAGGCAATCTGAAAAGAAAATAAGTGTTACGTGTGGAAAGTACGACTTTTATATTATATAAGTAGGTCACTCCAGGGTTGAGAAATATCTACTATACTGTGATGTTGTACAACATAAATATTGCTTTAAATCTACTTTATTTGTAACAAATGCATAGTTTTTGACTTCACAAAGACATTGTTTAAACTACATTTATCAGTTGCAGTGTTGATAAATGTAGGATCCAAACTTAATCTAGCATTACCTGATTGGATCCACGTACTTACACTCTCAGAGTGAGTCTGTATCACTAGCACACCAACAATAACGCAAGTGTTTTAATGTGAATCTGACAGCAGCAGTCTGACAACAACCCATACGTGTGAATTTGACTGCTGATGCTTCAGCGTTTACAGCCCCCTAGTAAAGTAGCTTTATTTAACTTTTTAGAGATACTCGGCTCCTCGTCGTGACAGTGGTCATAATGTTATGACTGCAACGTGTAAATAATATCTCATAGATCATCTAACCAGTGGTTCAGCCATTAGGACTGTTGTCTCACAATGAGAAAGCAGGGAAGTTGTTACATACAGTGGACGCTTTTGTGTGGAGTACACAGGATCTGCCTGTAACGGTTATCCAGGGTACGCTAGCTTTCACCAAAGACATTATTTGTGAGGCTCTGAATTGGCCCTGAGCATGAGTGTGTACATGAGTCCCGGGATGGACTGACACCCAGCAAATTACCCAAAATCGGCTATGACAGTTTTTATGCTTGCTATTATGGAAACCCAGTGGTATTATGGAAAGCGGGTGTTCTTTTTTTTCTTTGTTGTCTCTTGTACATTCTTTTAAATTACTAGCATATAATATTATTGAAGGTTAACTTAGGGTAATTATTGTATTTCTTTCATGAATGTCTGTAGTGTTTTTGTGGATTCTGCCATTAACTTGGCTGTGGAGCACTTTGTAACTATTGCTGAAAAGTTGTTGTTGTTGTTGTTGTTGTTGTTGTAATATCATCTTAAAGAAATTGGTTACCTGTGTGTGTAAAACCCAAAAAGCTTAAAAAAGTAAAGCAACTACTCAATGCCACTGAAATCCTCCATCACTTTCAAACCAAGCTAAACCCTCCCATGCTCTAAAAATGTACACATATTTGTTGTAGCAGTTCTAGGATTAGTTTCCAAACAGTTCTTATGATTAGGTGCACTTCTGGGAAAAAAGTGCACTCTTAATGTGTTTTTCTTTCTAGCTCCAAGTTTGTAGTCTGATGTCCACAAAAGGTCACTTCATATCAAACTGCCGGATCCTTTGGCTGTGGTAAGCCTACAGTGGTCTGCATAAAACAACCACGTAGCTTATGTAGGGTTTCCTTCAGCAGCCAGTATTTTTCTGAGGTGTCTGGACAGGATGAATGGCAACAAAGACGAGTGCTCTTTAAATCCAAACCGCCAAACCAGTCTGGTTGTTCTGATGGTGGTCCTTCCTTTCAGAGGTGCAACCTCAGGATTGTGGATGAATGTGTAATTGTTTGTGTTAGAGAAAATTACAGTGCGGATGGTGAAAAGTGCCGAATTACCTTGACACTCTCTGGAAACTCCTCCGATGTGGTGTGCAGCAGCACGTGGCCTTTGCCGGGCAGGTTCATGTAGATGCAGTTGGCAGCCAAGTCGTCAGGCACGGTCAGTTTGTCATAGCGATGGTCGCTCATCTGCTGCATGGTCTAAAAGATCACATTGCACAGAGAGCACGTATCAGGCAGATTGCACACTACGCTGCGATGTTCAAAAAGACAGACACAAAACAGTAACTTTGGTTTTGAGAGAGGAGTCAGGCCACAATACAGAAGGCAGCACCACAGCCCTCTGCTGGCCAAACCGCTGTGGGCGCCTGGAGGGGATTTAATGGAGAACACAGGAGCAGACAGACATTCTTTCTCAGCAGATGTCATGTTATTTATGTAATCTGAAGGGGCTGAAGGTGGGACGGACAACAAGGGAAGGCGAGGGAAGAAGACGCCCGTGTTGCCAAGTGGAAGTCGGGGGGTGAGGATGTTATGACCAGAGAAGAGGCAGGTGCCTCTTAATGTTTATGAGCGCAACATCTGTGGACGGATACCTCAGAGACACGGAGGGGACGAAAGGTGGAAAACTAGTAAAAAAAAAAAAAACAGCAAAAAAAAAAAAAAAAAAGAGTGTCAACATTCACAAAAAGTATTTTGAGAACTGAAACCAGTTTTACGCCTTTGAGCCTGCTTTTCTCTATTTTATATTCATCCTTAATGCCTTGGGAGCTTTTTACAAATCATGTGTACATGCATATACAATATTTAGCTTTTGTTTAAAATGGAAAAGAAAAAATTGGCTGTCGGATAATGCTTGGAGCCAAAAATGTAACAAAACCGATCACAAAAACGAACTCTATTATTAAATCTTACTGTACTCGTGTATGTGTGTGTGTGTGTGTGTGTGTGTGTGTGTGTGTGTGTGTGTATGTGTGTGGGTCCAATCTTCACTTGTTCTAGATGGGGACAGTGGGGTCAGTTATGTGCTGAAGTTGACAAACAGAATGTATTTTTTTAAAAGTACAGTATTTAGTATTTCTTGTCAAACACAATGAAACGCCTGCTCTCACGAGAACGATTTGCAGGAAACCCTAACCCTAACCCTAACCCTTTCCAGCTTTCACTTTGGAAAAGTAACATATACGGTAACATTTTCAGAATGATCGCTGCACAATAGTACAAAAGTATGAAAAACTGAAATGGCTGTATTTTCCATGTCAGGCCACTTGTTAGCCATGTTTTTTTGTGATGCGCATTCATTATGATAGTGTAACACATTGTGGTTTATCAAGTTTCCTATTTTCCCTTGAAAAATGGTGCGCAAACCCCATGTCCAATAACCATCACAATGTTGCAGTGAACAAAGTTAACAAGTTAAGCGGCCGTAGCTCAAGTCATCTTGTAGTACCACTTTGTACCACCAGATGGTGTAATGGGTCACTCAAGGTCTGGTCCTGGATTCAGGCCAAGAAAGAAGAACAAGCTGTAACAATTGCTACAAGAGTAACAATATGTTTTTGACCATGTGCTGAAACTTTTGGCAACCATTCAGAGCACAAAAGTGGCGAGACTTAAATTTTACAAAGAATACATTGAACTGCGACTTTGGATCAGTTATTGACCCCATTGAACTGCTTTGGTTTGTTGGTCATTTTGTTTTCTGTGAGTCTGTTTGTTCAACTTGAAAATATTCATTTTCAGTGAGTAAACTACTTTTTCTGTGAGATTCTGTGAGACTAGTCCTAAGCTTTACTTCTTGTTGTCTCATGCTAGCTGTTGCCAAAGCTGTCCGTCCCTGGGAGTGGGATCCCTCCATACTATGGTTCTCCCCAAGATTTCTTCTTTTCCCACTGCGTTTCTGGAGTTTTTTCTTGCCGGATGTGAGGGTCTAAGGCGGTGGTTGCTTCGTTTTGTCTCGTTACTTTGAATTTGACATATTAACATTATGCTTATTCACTGTTTTTATTTTTACCAATCAATGTAACACCCTGAAGCCCTCTGAGGCAACTGTTGTTGTGATACTGGGCTATACAAAAATAAATTGATTGATTGATTAATTGATTGATTTAAAGTTTTGTTTTTTTTCCTTATCGAAGTTCTCTCTTTTTACGTCGCATTTAATTAATCACCAAATCATACACGGGTTGTGACGGTCAACCGGCAGAGCCACCGGCAAGTCTCATGTCTACTTGACGTACGGATAGGCGTGGAGGAGTGGGAGAACGTAATGACACAATTCAACAAGTGTGGGAGGAAAATGTGTGTTTTGTGAGCACAATGGGCTTTGTGGCTGGAGATGTTTTGATTACACTTTCCACTGACTGGGCCTGCTCCAACAGGGAAGACCAGGGCATTTACAGAGCACAAAAAGGCTGATTCCTCTGAGAGCCACATGGAACTGCTCTGACAGAATTGTAAGATGGATATACTCATACATTTCTTGCACATGGAATAAAACCATTTTTACGTAAATAAGTCATCACTAAAAACATGATTCGGCACAGTAGCTATAAGAGATGTTGTGAGTAGTCTGTAAGGATTTCCAATGTAAATATTCAGCATACAAGAAGCAAGATGCTTTATGTTTCTGGCAGCAATAACACTGTTTCCTGGAAAAACAATCATAAAGTTAGCATAAGCAATAAATCCCATCAATGAAAAAGGGCAGCTTAAAGAAAAAGTTGTCACAAGTTTGGACTCACTGTGATCGATGCATAAATCAAACTTACTAACTTACTTAAGGAATGCTTTTCATACATTAAACAGAATTAACAAATTAGTGTTTTACAAATGATTAACTTAGTAAGTCAAATGAGGAACTGACATCTAAAAAGACAATAAAAAAAACTTTAAAAGAGCTGTGAAAGCAATTTCTGAATACAGAACCACAGGCAGGGTGTCTCACATGTCTGTGTGTAACCAGACTGATTTCCAGGTCACTTGTGGGCGTGTTGCGTGATTGCAGCGGCCCTAAATGAAAACACCCGAGTCCATGTGCATGACCGCCAACACAGTCTCTCACACACAGGGGGATTAAGAGTGGTAAAGGGGAGAATAAACTCTGACTCCACCAAAAATCACTGTTGTTCATGTTTAATTCTTCGTTTTCATAGTAAAGATGACGTGACAAAACTTCTGGGCATGTGAACAAAATGCTGGACCGTATATATATATATATATATATATATATATATATATATATATATATATATATATATATATATATATATATATATATATATATATATACATACATATATATACACATACAGACATATATATAGAGAAAGATAGAGAGAGAGAGAGAGAGAGAGAGAGAGAGAGAGAGAGAGAGAGAGAGAGAGAGCAGGCTTCCTTCAGCATAGGCTCTCAAACAAATGTAAATCTTCATCAAGTCAACGGAGACTTAATTTTGGACGATGGCCAAGGTCCAGTCAATACACAGAGTGGTAGTCGGGCAGCTGAATGTGCTCAGTCAGAGCCTCTAAAACAACAATGTTTACCGTAAAGTCATAAAAATCCCCTCTGGGCAATGACAATTTGGAACAGTTAACAGAACACTGACAATTCACTGGACCCAAAGCTTTCCATTAGGGGAATCAGCAGAATCTCCCTCTGGCTACTCGTATTAATATGTATTATGGTCACTTCAGAAATCATTTGCATGGCGCCTTTATAACGTTTACTCTGCTTCTTTTCACTGAAGAACTACGTATAGCACATACAAGTTAAAAACCTGACGGAGGCTTCCCCCAAATGCACAGAGGAAATGAGTTTGAAATTGCTTCCTGCTAATGTTTGATAACTGTTTGTTATTGGATTTCACTCTGGAAACACTATTTATTGACTGCATATAGTGTTTACCGCTTCAAGTTATCCAGTGAAAGAAGACGTGAACTTGAGAGGAAAATGATGGAGGGAGATTCAGAGTTTCCCTGATAGCATTAAGAACAGACCTTCAAAATATAATCCAGATTTCATACAATTGCTCTTATTATGTTATGACTTCAGGCTGCTACCATCTAGTCTACAGCTGTCTCAGAGTCAGAATACAACCATAAATCAGGAAAACTTTAATATATAACGGAAGATCTTATAAGATGTTTGCTGCTATCCGTGTGTGTATGTGTGGAAAGGAGAAATTTCTTGGAAAAACAGAAGTCTTTTTTACAATGCCTTCAGTATTGAGAAGAAATCATTTAAAAAAAAGTACAGCTATTTTTTCATGTTCAATAGAGTACACTTCGGGAACAGCTGTAAAGGTTATGGCGTGTCTTGTGGCTTCTCTCCCTTGCTCTACTCTGCTCTCTCACCTGCCTTGAATGCTTGATTGATGCCAGCTTTACCTTGTTGTGTCCTCAGGCTGGTCAGTGGTTGGTTCATCTTTTGAGTTTGCTTGTGTGGCTGTTTACACTTGTCTGATTTCACACTTGGATTTTTTTTTTCCTTGCGTAGTTTTTCAGGTTTGTGTTTGCCCATGACTAATGCTGCGTGTCCCACAATGTCAGTTCAGTTGTGTTGTAGAACTTAGCAAATACTTTGACTTCAAGATCACAGTTTGAAAGAATACTTGTCCTGAAGACACACACAGTACTATATGACTTCCTGCTTTATTCACAAAACTTTATTGTGAAAGTACAATGTGCTCGTGTTTCTCACTTGTGTTTCTTGGAATGTTTGTGAGCGGGATTTGGTCAAAACAGGCAACAGTCTCCATGTCGTCACTTCATTTTCTATAAAACTGATGCAAGAATCACTGGAAGTGAATATCCAATTCTGAGCATCACAGCAACGAAACCGTGAGTCAAACAAGGCAGAAATACAGTAACAGAGCTAAAGCCTGCTGGACAGGGCAGCTTGCGTCAGGAAGGGAGCAGTGTGTGTGTGTGTGTGTGTGTGTGTGTGTGTGTACAGGAATGGGTGCTGCAGCCTCTGACAGCGGCTGTATTTCGGGATGATGACTTCATGAGTGAAGCTTGGCAGTGACGGCAGGAGATGGATGACGAAATCCATCCGGTCAATGTGAGTTCTCATGCTGGGGAGAACAAAACGCAGACACACACATATCCTCAGCACTAAGCCCTCCTGAATAGAGAGAAAGCCATAATAGTAATAAAAAAAAAAAATGTTTAAAATCAGATATCAGCCAGATATACCATAGATTCCGTGCACTCATCTATGAAATATAATTCATTATAAGCCATTGAGACGTACAGTGAATCGGCTCAGGTCCTCGCCTCTTGCCAGAGAATATCCTAAATCAGCAAAATGTAGCTCCCTATAGACAAATTGAATTAACTGGGCTCCAACTTTAATTTGTACAAAGTGTCTTTGTTCCAAGGGTACACAGATGAGAAGCTTCTCATTGCCACAAGAGCAGCATCCACATCCAAAACAAGCACTTCGAATTCATTAAAACTGCATTCATAAGATCCCACTCCCCCCACAAAGAGAACATTACCTAATTACAAATCCAGGGTTGTTAAAAGTCCTTTAAAACAGGAGCTAATTGCTGCAAGAGAGGGTGACGTAAGCCGTAATTAGAAAGCGAGCAGTGTGTCATTAAGTCTCGCTAACGGCCACTCCTCGCTCCAGTAGCTAATTACTGGGGTGATCAAACAGGCAGGAATCTTAATGAGTCGACGCTGGGATATAAAATTAATTAGCTTCTATACTTGTGCATGAATTTCTGAGAACTTGTATAACATCAGCAATGCAAACATGCTTACAAAACCAGTGCCTCCAACCTTGTGCTTCTCATTAGGATGTGCTGTCTGAGGGTCTCATTGTAAATGCCCCTGAGATAAACTCAGGGATGGACTTCAGGCATCCCTGTGGATTCCTGTGCCAGTAGGGGGTGGTATGACACTAGGAGGCAATTGAGGAGAAGCGCCAAAGAAGATCTGTGGCGGCCAAGGGTGAATATCCGTGTGTAAGTTATCATATGCACATCTGGGCTTTGTAAATACAGAATGCAGTGCATTTCAGTAATGCACGCTATAAAAAAACTATAGGTCTCATGTTGATGTTTGGGGATCTTAGGAATGATTCCACAGCAGGGATGGGCTGACATTACTCTCCTGGTGTAAACAGCCAGTCCGTCCCTGTCATGGTGTTAACCGTCTCCTCCTTATGTTGAGTGCTGCTCTCCTGGGTTTCCACTGTTGTGATAGAGCTCGATCGATTCACGGGCGCCTCTTTGGTAATGAGCTCAAGCTGTTTAATGGAAGGACAATACCTTCATAATTGCAGCTGGAGGGTGAGCGCCAGGGGCGATCCCGGCAGATTAACCGAGAGGATGAATTAATAAGGAAGGATTAAGGTGACAGGTGGTTTCAACGTCTTTGCAGGTGGAGGCTGCCATCGAGCTGTAAGTACGGGAGTCTGCTCTGAATCAACACGTGCAATGTTCTGTCTTGTACTGTTATTCCTGCTGAATACTTTGTAGAGCGGGGGGGGGGGGCAGGCCTGTTCGTACTAACTGGATCAAACCGAGAGTCAAAATGCGTCTGCTGCGTCAATGTGCGTCATCGTAATGAAAACAATGCCAATGCATTGATTCAGTGGTTACCATGGCGATGGCCAGGGGAAGGGCACTGCCACGGTGCACATACATCAATCACATACACAAGTTCCGTACTTTCAGGGCCTTCTGTGCCGGTTCACTGGAGCCGATGACGATCAGGCCAGGTCCTCCCATGCTGCAGAAGCTCTTCAGGTGAAGCTGCTCCTGCACGCGCACGGTGGAGACGGCGTAATCCTATAAAACACAACCACACAAAGGAAGGACGATCAGCTTCATAAAGAGGAGACAAACCCCGGTGATAAAGCTCATTTAAATAATGTCACCTCTCTCTGGGGTCAAACAGTGAAGTGAATCACTTTGGCGGTGTTTTCCTCTTCACTTACTGACTTTGTCCGCATTGCTGTAATTCTGCATAAATTCTTATTTCCTGAGAATGTAATGGTTTCTGCCTGACTGCCCAAAATAATAGACCGGTGAACAAGTGATAAGTATATGCAAATCCTGCTTTGACAGTGACATTGCCTCTGGATCTGTCAAACCACAACAATGCTCTGCAGCTTCCTTCAGTTCAACGCAGTGTTATCCACTAAAAGTACCTGATCACTTGTAACCAAAATAAGTCGCAAATAATGAACTTGTTCATTTTGGGGGTGGAGACAGGGACTGTTGCACTGCTGATAGTGTCTCCATCTGTCTTGTGAATAAATACAGATTTTATTCAAAAGTAGCGGCTTGCTTGTTACTTTGTTAGTGGAGCAAAAGGGGGATTTTACATCTAGTATATCATGAAAGAAAAGTATCTGTACATTTTAATTATTGTGTTTTTTTCTCTGCTTTAGGATATTGTGTCTGATTGATGAGTATTGTGCAGTTGTGAGAAGAATAGTCAATGTGGGATCCTTAAAAAATTAAATAGCTGTAATATTGCAGTGTTGCTGTGTTCAACTGAAGTTACATCACTAAGTGGGAAGAGTATCTGGATTTAAAGGGTTGGAGAAATAAATAGCTTTACAAACTAATCACAATGAGAAGAAGCAGTGAGACTTGTTTTTTTTTTTTTTTTTTTTTAATAGATAAACTGCTACACACGCACACGGCAGCCGACAGGCCTAATTAAAAGTGAGCTAATGTTTATTTAAGGCTGTTACAGCGAACCCGTCAACCCATCTTCTATACTGCTTTATCCTTTTCATGGTCGCAGGAAGCTGGAGCCGATCCAGACACAAATGAGAGTCACAAATCATCTGAAGTAAATGTTTTTGTGTGAGTAACCTAGAGTACTGGAGTATGGAGGAAAAACTCTACATCGAATTCACCTTGAATGGAAGATATTTGAGCAAATCAAAAGAATATTCTGAACAAGCAGTCGCGTTAACAGTGACTGTTGATGCTAATAACATTAGTTTGACTCTATAAAAAGGCAAAGCTGCACTACCAGGATACATTGTGTTTTGATGCTGCGTGGAACTAGCACCACTAACGAGGTGCTTGTCCTCCAGTGAACAGGAGTTCAGTGAAATAGTAACATGTAGTAACATATGCCTCCGTCCTCAGTAAGTGAGCAGGACAAAGAGACACATCTGGGTCCACAAATGAGTTGGAAGTTACTTCAAAAGACAGTGAATGTAAGTGCATGAATTATTCCACAGCAGTAATTAGTTGCTATTATATTACTGCCGGAACAAGTGGGGTTAAGGTGTTTCATTATTTTATAGCAAATTTTTTCACCATACTGGTTATAGTTGAGAAGAGACCAGAGTGAGCACTGTGGCCGACTGTGCAGAGTTATTAAACAGGGTCTAACGTGGCATTTAAATAAGGTGGAGGACAGCTCATTGGTGGAAACAGCGGGAGTTTCTGAGAGCTGATGTCACTCAGTTAAAGGCTCTCGGGGAGATTACAGAGAAACCAGTAGAAGCCTGATTAGAAACACTTTCTTTGGCTTCAGAGAGTCTGCATACCAAATGTTGTCATCAAAAGTTTGACAAAAACAGGATAAAAACACTTGAAACAACTTCTGTTAACGATAGCTTCATCAAAGCCCTGAGAATCTCTGCTGTGTTACTTCAGAGCAGTTAATTAAAATCTTAAATAACACATTTCAGGAGAAATGTGAAACAAATTCAGAGCAGCCAAGGCAAACAACACTACATCAACATCTATTGAAATGAAGCTATTGTGGATTAGGGAATGGGCACTGCACTTTTTGAGACCAATGAGAATAACAATGACATAATGCACTGTGAAAAACCATATGGTATGACAATCTATACAAGACAATCAATTGCTAATGTTCATATCTATTGGTCGTAAGAAGACGGAGAAATAAACTTAAGCAGCCTTTGAATGGCTGAATATGTGGATAAAAACTGCTTTAAACTGGCAAACTGCATCCAGACCGATCAATGTATAACACTAGTATGTACAGAGTGGGGTCACATGTGCATTACTCTGCCAGGGCCTATACTGCTATTATTATCTTTGGCAGTTAACAGTTGTTTTTGGGCTGCTTGAGTGTTTAAATACTGATTTTATGCTGCTTGAAAAACAAAACAAAACAAAACAAAATTCCCATTCATATCTGAAGAATTACAGCATGTCCTGTCAAAACAACGTAATTTTACAACTGACACTGTTTTGACTTCCACGCCGGAGTTTCCTCACTGTACAGTTGATTGATTGTGCATTAGATGCAAAGGATCACACTTTGTGACAGCTTCACATACTTCCAGCCTTGTGAGAGTTGCCGAAGCCAGAGTTTCGTCCTGCTGAGATTTGTAAACCTTGAAGTGATACAGAGCTGTAATGTGAGTTATGATAGGATGTGGAACTTCAGGCTTTATTTGAAAACCTTTTTCATTTCCACATCAATACAAATTCATTTTGATGACTGTGTGAATTATAAGTTGTACCTAATAAAAAAGCTTCGTTCTCTGACATGCATCTGCTTTCCAAGTCATTTAGCATGTTTTGAATAGGATTTCATGGCCTCTGCCTTCATAAAACTTATGAAGTACCGTATACTTTTTCCATGGATGCACATCGGTGTAACATTATTCATTCAATTATATGTTAACACTTCTTTTGTCAATATGTGCACATCATCTGCTCAATTTCTAGCCAAGAATCACATGACTGAACAGCAGAAGAGCTAAGAGCACTTGGCTGTACATCATGCAAAAACAAGAAACCCTGAATTACCTTATCCTTGATTCCCCCCCCCCACCCCCCCCCCCTGAAATCTCTTCTGGGGACTTCTTCTGATGATTCATGAAGGTATTTTGGCAATTATGCAATCTGGACTTTCTTCGACACCCCCAACCCCACTATAAACGCAAGGTTTTTTTGTGCTAAATTTTTTTCTGCTAAATTAAAAATACAAATCCATATAAATATTCTCATTATTGTGAGAAGGATAAGCGAGGAAGAGACAGCTGCTTTTCTTCTGCACGAATAGGATAACCTTGACTAACCCAGAAGAAAAGCTGACTCAGCAACAAAACACATGTGTCTGTTTCATTGGCAGTGATTAGGAGTCAACATAACAGGAATGGTTTCACTTCTATTTGACTTCCCATATAAACTGATTTCATCAATGAGAGCAATTGTTCTGACCTCTGCAGGGAACTTTAAAGAAAAGTGCTTCAACATCTGCGCGCAGTTGCTGAGGACTAAACAAACCTGGCAACAAAATGATCCTTAACCTGATAATGAAAGGAAAAACCAACAGCAAAAGGAGGAATCCATCTGATAAGAAGCGGAAAAAACAATAATTGGCACTCAAGCAATTTTTGGTGTCATTTGCCAGAGACGCACCATTAAGTCCCCCTTTATCAAAGATGACAGAAAACACAAGAGGAATCCATAATGAGGAATTCAAATCAGATACAGATGGCAAGATGGAAGCATAAAGTGATTAAGGTTACCATAATGTGTTCAACTCCTGACATTATGACCCACCTCTGAACTCGTCCGTAAGCCGGCTTTTTGAATTTGACACAGCTGTTCACAAGAATTCACATAAATTTTGTGCTGAAAATTCACTGCTTCAAAATAACAGCAAAACAAGCAGGATGGGAACCGTTTGTGTCTGTGACCCACATGGGGAACCAGGCAGTCTGTGACTTGACTTTTCAGTAATGCTTGGGACTTTTATATTGATATTTTGTTTAGGTTGTGAGTGGAAAATGGTGAGTTTGGAAAAGGTGAAAACTTTGGGTTATAATAAAGAAAAATTCAGAAACAAAGATCTTATAGACTGTTCCCCTTCTAGGTGGGCACATTCATGTACCAATATTCAAAAATAATTAATAGTTGTTTAATTTCGTGTGTTATTTCATTTGATAATCGAATCAATGCCAGGTTTCATTATTTTTTATTTTTCATGCCGTATCACGTTGTAATCAAGGTGCAACTCAAGCATTCATAAATGTGAAGCTTGAAAAAAAAATATCAACAGTTTTTTCACTTCAGTAAAACTTAGTATATTACATTAACTTTCAAATACAACTCAACAACATCCAGAGAGAAGTGGGGTAAGGCCGCCTCTCTGTAAGTGTTTCACATTAGCGATGTGTCAACACAGCAGACACGAGCAGGCCTTCTCACTGCCATAATTAATAATGACAGACGGAGAATGGTCCATAAAACAATTAATGAAATCCCTTTTTTCAATCTGTGTCATCAACGGCATGTTTAATCACTGCGAACAGAGTTGACGGAGGTTAGCATCAATACTTGATTAAAAATGCCTTGAAGCCAGCTGAGGCGCTAACCACTAATTGCCAGTGGGACTCTTTACAGCGGCACCGATCAATCCCTGAGCGCTTTGCTCAAATTGTACAGAATAACAAAGCTGGAGTTTTCAGTTTTCACTATTTTCGCTATGATTGTTCTCTGCTGAAGTATTTCGGTTTTTTTGTTACTTCTACATTTATATCTGGAGATGCACAAAGCACATTCATTTTCAGACTCAGTAAATATACACAGAAATAAGCAGCACGGCATTCTGCTCGCTGGTTAGACGACAGGTATTTTCACTTTTGCTATTATTTTTATTCTGCTGAAATTCAGTGCTTTTTCTGTAGCAGACTGCTTTTATAAAGAAACAAAACAGCAAAAAGCTAGTGCAGTGATAGAAGTGGTGGAGAAGAGCAGTGACTGGTTTGAGGCAGAGAAGGATGGACAAAGAAATTGAATTAGAAGACGAGAAGACAGTGCAAAATGGAAAGGAAAAAAAAACTCCAAGAAGAATGGAGTGATGATATTATTACCTATTTGGTCTAACCCATTTATGATTGATCACACATTTATTTCTTCCTTTCCTGTCTGCGCTGTGTGATTGCTCAGAGAAGACTTTCATTGAGGAATGATTCAGAAATTCAGAGAGCTGAATGCATATTCAAGGAATACATTCTTTGTTTTACAGTAAGACACCTCGTAGAAGTTTAATATTCATCTAATATTTGCTCATAGTTACATAATATGCCGAGAAATCTTTCCTATGAATTGGAATTGTTTCCTGATGCCTATACAGTTGCTTTTCGTCATTAAAATTTCTCATTTTTGAAGTTAAGACATGGCTGCAGAGTGGTACTGGGGTTAGCACTCCCACCTCACAGAAAGAAAATCCCCGGTCTGATTCCGAGGTTTGGACCACTCTGTGTGGGGTTTGCATGTTCCTACTGTGCAAGATTATATATATTTATTTTGCAGAGTACTCAAGAATGTGTGTATTAGGTGCATAGTTTACGTACGTTTGATCTGTAAGGGGTGTACAATATCTTTATTCACAGTGAGCTGAGATCAGATCAATATTTAATTGATGTCTGTTTTATGAACTACTCAAGGAAGTCTACAAAAATGTGTTGCATCACATGTTAATGAGTTAAAAGGAGTGTGTGATGCTGTACCTGGTAAAACCTGAATATATCCTGAATTTGAGGTTTTGTAAACTTCTCCCTACTGTTTCATTTGAGTACTTATTTCAGGTATATCACTCATATTTTTTTTAACACTGCGATGCTTTTTGCGTAATTGAAACACTTCATCTCACCTTAAATGCATCGGCTAGTATCTCTGCTCCTCTCTGATTGGTCCGTTTGGAAAGACCCACAAAGAACTCTCGACCTGTAAAAGAGACATTTGAAATTAATATCACATCTAAAAATGAGAATTTCTAAAGTCCACAATTTTAAAGCCTAAAAAGAGCCTACAAAGAGCGTGCGGAGCTACAATAGCTGTATGCTATTCACCACTGTGACTCAACGCAGGCCTGTGAAGGAGGCCAACTGTGGTCAATATGGCGGGGCAAAAACAGACAAAGTCATGAATGGCTGGCAAGGCTGCGGCAGCACACTGAGCTCAGGGATGGCCTCCTAATGTTGCTGCTAAGCCTTTACAATACGAGCCATTAGCCAGGGCCCTGCCAACAGGAAATGTTTTGACTCTGCCATGTGAAACCGATTTCAGCTGGAACGAGCCACGGCCCAGAGTCACTGTCTCAAAACCCAATTAAGTGTACTATGCTTTTTACCCCTGGCCTGTGCAGAACGCAGAAGACGCTGACCTACATTTTAAGTTCCGACAAGACGGTAACAGAATGTACAGAAAAAGTAATAGGGACCACAGTGTTCTGCGCTCGCTGCCTTCATCAGTTTTATTACCCGATGCCCAAGGGATGCCGCGGCAAGTTTCGCAGAAGTGCAGAACAGTACACAGCACGGGACAGCGCACAACCGTTTTGTAACAAAGTATTTTCAGGGGGAGATTGGGCTCGGTGCGCTGAGGCACCGGGTCATCGAGGTCACACCCAGGAATGTTTGTGCAGAGGATCCCAAACACAGATGCATGCTCGCAGACACGCAGTCGTCTGCTACCTCAGCCATCCATCAGCGGGCTGCGGAGGACATGCTATTTAACTGTACCCTTCTGTTTCCTGTTTACCACTATAGCTTTTTATTTATGTAACTCAACTGGCAGAGTAGTCCTTACATGAACTGAAGTTTGCAGGTTGCATGTGAGGTGCAGTTTAATGAAATTCTCCCTGATGCGAGTGAATAAACAGTAAATACTGACATAACATTTCTATAGCTTATATAAAGTTTTTTTTTATTAAAGGGATTATATTAGCACAATTTTTGACAAATTCTATGTCTTAAGTCATGAGAAACTGCTCATCAGACAGACGTGTGCCTCTTCAGAATTGCAGTGCTCAGTTTATACTTCAGATGTTTACAGGCTAAAGAAAAAAAAAAAAAACAACTCAAAAATCATCCACTAAGAAGCAATGGGTTGTTGAAGTCTTGAAAATAGTATGAACTTCCAAATCTGAACTCAGTCTGCTTCTTCTTGCATCTTTTTAAAAGATAAGGACAATATTTCCAATGCTATAATTTTAATGAAACACGTGCCTAAGCTTTTAAACGCTTGTTGTGCTTAATTCTCGTCATGATAGATTTTACTGTCTAAAATTAGTCATACGAAGCTTTGATCTGTGGGAACCTTGACTGAGAAAGTTTTATACAGTGAAAGTTCAGCTGGTAAAACCTTTAATAGCTGCTAAATATAACTACAAGAAAGACTTAATTCCTCCAGCAACGTGGCTCACGTTTTCTTTCTTTCCTTTCAACTAAATTGCTCTTTACAGTTTTATTTGCAGCTGACTTTGTAAAGATAAATTGCAATGATGCATTTAATGGCAAATCAAATGCCAGAAAAGAAACATTAAAAATACATAAAGGTTTTCAAATACAGCATTGTGCATGAAACAAGACAATGGACATCCTCTACCTTTAACGGTTCCATTACAAACAGAAAACATTAAATAAAGGATCAGCACATAAAACTATAAAGTTATTTAATATAAATAAACTATTTGACAATGAAAGGAAACGTCACTGATCCCTTTTGAAGCTATGGTGGTCACCTGTTATCGTTGGGATTCAAACCTGTGATCCAAAGTTCGCTTCCCTAACCTCTCAGCCACTACTGCCACAAAGATGAAGAAACGATGAAGGCAATAGTAACCACCAAGGTTATCATTCTCAAGGATTCTCATTACATTTTGTGTTATATAATGTGTGTTCCATGAAAAACAGGATGGTGAAGGTACTGCCAAACACAGCTGCATTAGCTTAGGCACCGCAGGGCCTCTCTGCCATAACCATAGAAATGACAGGCTCCATACTGCATATCGGGGGTCAGCAGGCTTTTAAAAAATTAAAGCTATACGCAGTTTTCTGATAAATTTATGGCACTACTTCTTACAGATTTGATGAATATTTTCAGCTGCAGAGTTCACTCTTAATAACAGCATTAATTCATGTGAGGAGTCTCGGGCTCAAGCTTCACAGATTTACCATAATTCAACACATAACCTCAACATGCAACATTTCTGTTGATCTCAATTAGTTGATTAGTTGAAAGGTAATTTCCAATAAGTGAACAAATTTAGTGACATAGTTCAAAATCACACCAGTAAGGTTTTAATATTTACACTTTTGCAACATTTTTAGGAGGTCAGTACAAGTTTTTAGTGACTACTATCTTCTAAATATATGCAATGCAGGTTACTTACAATTTCTCTGCAGACTACCGGGTGTCCAGCCTCTCCTGTGTTTTCATACAATGCATTTCCACCCCTGATTACGCTGTCATGAGTACACCACAGCATACCAAAGTGTTAGATTATCGAGAACTTGTAAGATTGAATGGCTGCATCGTGATCGCCACTCTTATCTCGCAGCAAGAAGATACCTGCTTCAGCTGTGGTATTTAGGGCCTTTCTTGTGTGGAGCCTGCACTGCTGCGGGTTTTCTCAGGGTACTCTTTTTTCCATCTCCAGTCAAAGGACAGCAGTATTAGGTGAGATGGTGTAAACCACAGGTGTGAATGTGTGTGGTTGGCTGCTTCTCTCTCCAGGGTGTAATTTCACATGTGTCCAGTGCCAGCTGGACCAGATTCAACTCCTCTCAACACAAAGTTCGACAAATCAGTGTTTAACATACATGAATGGATAGATTAGATTGGTTCTATTGAATTGTTCAATTTCCTTCTCAAAATTACGGCCCATCTATTTTTACTCCTAAAACTTAAAAAACAATTGCTCAAAGTTTGTGAATCATAAAATGCAGAGAGAATGAGAGCAGAGTGACAAACCAGTGAAAAGGACATCTCCTCCATCCAGCGTTGCGTTCTCATCAGTCATTTCCACAATGTTCAAATTCAAATTCTTCAGAGCCTCCTTCATTGCCACCGTCTGGAACAACCAAAGGGACACAGACAGAAAAACACTTAAAACATCTGTGGAATTAGGCAAAATGCTGAACTGTGACGCACGGTGTGCTACCTCAGCATTTCCTATCTTGGGGAATATTTAACATTGTCTAATCACACGTGTGTAAACAAAATGATGACGATGTTTTTCTTTTCCTGCATATCCACTGGATTTCTACAAGGCAGAGAGTTAAACAGGCTCCAGGTCGCGGAGACTGAGTGCCATGAAGCAAAAGCTTTTCCCTGCAACAGGTTGAACTGACATCATTGCAGTGAGCCATGAAATGATGTCATTTTGTAGGAAGCATGTTAAAACTTTTACAAGACTTTAGTTGTGGAAAACCGGTACACTGAAGGACAGGCACAAACTCCGCGAACGCGTCTTCCGCTACTTGTGCTCTGGGTCATCTGCCTTTCACATATTTATAGGAAGGAAGTGCAAGGATGGCTGCCACACGGATACCATTAGCATAGAGTTCGAACCATCTCCCCTGATGGAAAATTACGGGAAATTCACATTCACCTGCATGCATGTGCGCTCTGCTGATCTTGAGACCTCAGGAAAGGAAAGCTCTTTTTCTGGCTGAACACTGGCGAGTCTGCTCTCCTGTCTGACCGCCCAGGGTGATTTTTACTGTCCTGTTTTTTGGGGTTCCTGTGGGAGTAGTTTCCAAGGCCAGTCATGTTAGCAAGAGCATCAGTGTTTCCACAGGCCCTATCTCGCTATGACCTCAGCCTGCTCGCTGTGCGCTCTGTGGCAAACATAACGATCCTGCTTCTCCTCATCTGTGGAACGCTGAACCATGAGGTCATCCAGGTGGACCATCATGCACTGCCAGATAAGCAGAGGGCTGCATAGATATGCACACCGGTGCCCAGATATATCTATTTACAAGAGCTGCTGCTAGTTCAAATTTTGCTGTGCTTTGTTTACAGTGACAATGAAGAATTTGTGATTCTGATTCTTGTGATATTCCCATCTGCACCGCACATAAAAGCAGCTGTCAAGTCGCAGAACTGCTGTCTCTTTCTCTCTTGCTCATAACCAATCTGTTAGCTTGAGCATCAGCCAAAGATGCTGTTCAGAGCTGAAGAGGGAGACTTAATCTAAGCCATTAATCCTGGAATCCATATGCCTTAATGTAAATAACATGAACAGCATCCTGAATTACACAGTGCATGCATGTTATTAACAGGAATTAATAAGCGATAGTTTACTTTAACAGGACTTGTCTAAGCTGTTCCACTGATGTCTCTTCAAAAGAATTCATAACTGCTGCCATTTAGGCTACGTAGCATCTTCCTCTTACGAACTGCTGTAACATCACCTGAACTTGATAGGTGAGTTAAGCAGCTCAGCTCCAGTGTCACTATTATAAACACGAGTATAAATATGAGCATATCATTAACGCATTCCAGCGGATGGAGACCGTTGAACATATTAAAACTCAAGTCAATTTTTTACCACTTTTGCCAGTAGTTTAGCGCCTGAACTACTTTTCAGGGCAGTAAAGCAGACAGCGGTGGTGAAGGTTAAGCTGAGGAGCAAAATCAAGATGTTTTAACCCCTTCCTCAACTAATGTCAGAACCTGTGATAGATAAAATAAAAATAGTGAGACTGCAGATTGAAATATCTAAAATAACTTTCTGTTACACAGTGGTAGACCTCAGTTTACACAACAGTGCAAGGTGTGTGTAAATCCAAGATGAGCTCAAAGTAGAACTCCTAGTCCTCCACATCAAGAGCAGCTAGTTGAAAGGATTTAGACATCAAGTTTAAATTACCCCAGTACCCCCTTCGCAGTGGGTGTTTACAAGTTCATTATAAAAGCCAAATGTGCCAATGCACTTTGGTCAGCTCAGCACACACTGGAGAGATATCTCAGCTGGATTGGACGCAGGTCTGATTCTCCCAGGAAACGTTTGACAAAGATTTGGAGGTAGAGATATCTTAGCTTCACAACTGTTCAAAGTGTAGAAATAATGTCAAACGGGAAAGATTGGATGGATGGATGGATGGATGGATGGATGGATGGATGGATGGATGGATGGATGGATGGATACGGTGATCATGAACACAATCAACAACAAGCTAGTCAGTACTTCTATTCACAAGCAATCCCTGTTTCTTTAAATAACCTCGTGACCCAGTAGCTCCCAACCACAATGGCCTTTCCCCAAGTCATTGACTTTCCATAGGCCAGACAGTGGAATCCCACAGACTAATCAAACTTTCCTCCTCCGTGTTTCATCTTTGCTACCAGGATTCTATTCATCGTATTGCTTTAGTTGATGAAGGAAGAACGCGCTGTCCCTCCAAAGTAAATGGGTTAACAAAATTATCAGTGGTTTCAAAGGCAATGACAACAACAGCGGGCATATTGACTACAGCTAACACTTAATCCAGCTGGTATTTTCTTTGTGCATTTCCAAGCCACTCTGTTTTTTATTTAGTGTGGTTTGTGGGATGGGAAGTAAAAGATTGAATCAGGGTCTTAGGAACAATCCAGATGGGTGACGGAGAACTTTGTATTTGTTTTTTGTTCAAGTCACGTGTTGTGCTGTCTTTGTGTGTCATAGCAAAGGCTTGTCATTGTAAAACTATTTGTGTGCACCACTGATTCAATATATGAAGGAATTACTAAACAGAGACAAATGCGTCAATCGGCCACTAAAAATATCATAGTTGCATGCATCCCCTTCCCAATAAACATGAAGAAATGTCTCTTTATAAACTCTGAAAGATGCGGACTGCTAGAGGAGAAACTGGCAAAGGCAGTGGAGAAGTGTATACCAACGAAGAAAATAAGGAGCTTTCCAAGGCCCACCTTTATGGTTGACCTGAACATACAGCAGTGCAGGCTTACCTTAGCTATAGACTTATTCCTTAAATATAAATGTTCATATGTTTTATATTACTTTATTCTAATTTTATATATTTTAAAATAAATGTTATTTAAAAATAATACATTTATCACATGCCCCATGCATCTTAGCAGGGAGCTCACGTACCACTGGTGGTACACCTACCACAGTTCTCACAAACCTGACTGTGTCACAGTGCAGGCTTCAGTATCATGGCAGTCATCTTCCCAGGAATCTGGCAGACTGAGGCAGTCATTTACCTCAGCTCTCTGGCATTCCCTCCAACATCACAGGAGGTGATGTGACCCAGAAGCTGGTAAAGCTTCACGCACTGCCTTATCAACGGCCAATCAAAGAGATCGCAGTAAGACATCCACAATGTCTGCTGAGTACAGTGGAGAACGCAAAATGTACAAAGCAGCAAATGCGCTTGTGTCAGACAACCTGGATTTTCAATCATCGACAATGTCTATGTAGTCCAAATTCGGAAAAAATATGACCTGATTATAACGACATTGCCCATTTCTCACTTATTGGTACGTAAACAGAAGTTCTTTCTGGTGTCCTAAAAGACTCTGTGACTTCAATCTGCCCAAATTTTGTCTATTTCAGAGTAACACTGGAAATTTGGCTATAGGTTTTGCCAATTCAGCCTTGTAAAAAGAATTTAGTGAAGATTTCCTTTATTTAGCAGCAATCTAAACAATTTCAGGGCCTGTGGCAAAATCTAAATATCAGAGAGGCAAGCTTCAGCTTTACTGGATTTGTTGCACAAACCTAAATGCCAAATTATCATAATTCCTGGGTTGTGGCAACATTTTGCCAAAAGAACAAAGTTGCCAGATGTCTCTTTAATTTTGGAGTCCAAGCAGAAACACAGGAAAAAGCTGTTTCACCCCCATTTTACACCTGACGCAGTGTAAAACGAATAATAAACCGATCGGACAATGTAAAAAAAAATTGCTTGGGATTAACATACTACCTTACAGTGAAAGATATAATGAACTTTTCATCTTTTTAAAAGTATCAGTGTCGAATTACAAGGAATGAGAGAGGCCACGATGACTGGTATATCTGAAACAATGCAGACAGATTGAAAAGGAAGAAGCATCAACACACAACTTCAAATACAGTTAGTTCCAGAAAAAGTGCAGATTTATTGAAGCAAAGCCTATTTTTGCTTGAAGTATTCACTTGAAAAGAAAGACTATCAGTGCCACAAATGGATGCACCTGCTCGGCTACAGGGTCTCTGCGGGCTGCGGCGTTCAGACGGTGGCAGCAGCAGGTCCTTTGTGAGATGAGGAAATCCTCTTGGCACCGTCACACCTCCTCCTGTCTGTGTTCGTCACATTATTTATGCCTTTCTTTCTGGCAGCCTGTCAGCATATAGTAAAAATCTAATTTCAGTAAATGACTACACATTTATAAAATAAGGAAGTGTATGACGTTTGGGTTGTTTTCAGTCGCACAGCCACCTTTGAAACAAGTTTTTGTTCTGACATGATCTTTTGTAATAAATGTGATTAAAGGGTGATTTAAAAGCCATTTTTGAAAAAAAAAAAATCATGATCATAAGTACACAATGAAATCCCAGTGAATAAAGGGAAAGTGCAAAGGGAATAGCATACCTACTAAAGCCAAGAGCACTCATTTTGTAAATTGTAACATCAAATCAAACTGCAGCTTGACCTAACACACACACTGGCTGCTGTTCCGGAGTGAAAAGCAGAGAAATTCTTCATCAGACAAATAAGGGACCAATGGAACAAACCTGTATTTTATGTAATACTCTGTCTTCTTTCTCAGTACCAGTCTAATCAAATAATGGCTTGTTTGTGAATTGTGCAGTGGGATGCAGCAGAATATTTCAGCAATAGCAGAGATATAATCATGAATGGCAACACCCTACTAGCTGCCTCACTGCAGGATAACATTTAATAGACAGCTGCAAGTCCAATAACAGCTTCTCACAGATCTACTGCTAATTAAACCCAATTAAAGTTTGAATTATTATTTTATTTATTGACATATCAATATCTTATGATGCGGACTATACATTAAGCAAATGTCCACAATTAATTATGAATCCACAGTACATTATTTAAGAAATGGATAGACATCTTGGGAAATCTTGTTTTCTTTTATACTGAGGCAGAGATGAGATGGGATTTTTAGCTCTGCGTTGTAAACACTAATCATAACAGCATGAAACATAATATATATTCCCTTTTAATTAGAAACAAAAAGCACACAAAGCCAACACAAGCTTCAGCTCATAACCATGTGTAAAGCTGCACAACAATTGCAACATATTGTGAAAATATTAACTTTAGACGTATTAAAACAAGGCTCATTTTCCATGAGTCTTCAACGCCTAGGTTAGAAGTTTCGCCTGTTTTCTCTCATTGTGCAACATCACTGTAACTGGCTGACGCTGAACCCTCCACAGCTACAGTATATCAAACTTTTCTTCATCCATATGGATGAAGGCGGAAGAGCGGACAACAATACTCACATATTCACAATTAACTTAAAATGCATATGCCCCGAAAAGGGCAAAAAACAAACAAACAAACAAACAAACAAAAAACAACAACAACCTTTGACAAGCGACTTGTAGAAAAGGGTCTCACACTTGATGACTTAATACTTTTTTCTCTCACTTATTTTCAGACTACCGCAGCTGGAGTATCTCTCTCCTGTCAGCCAACTTTTTCTCATCTTCATCTCCTTCACACTCTTTCTTTGTCGCTTACATTCCCTCCCTTCTTTCTCTTTAGACCCTCGTGGCAGGGTCAAGAATGCTCCCATAGTGACTTCTCATGCAGAGTGGCCTATTATCTCTTACTGTGAGCGACATCCAATACCCAGCCCTGCCTAGGTGCCAACTCCTTTTGCCAGTGCTCCTTTCCCCCCTCTGCCTCCCTCCCAGCCGTCCTGTGCTCCTTCCCTCTCTCCTCTTTTTTTCTCTCTTGAGTGCCTGGCCAGACGACATGCTGTTAGCCAGCACCCTGCTTTGAATGAAAAAGGCCTTTTAAAATTCATTAGAGACTGAAGGCTCAGAGGGCCAGTCGGTCTGCCTGCCGCATTCCTGCCGTTCCAGCACAGGACAGGGGAGACAGAGCAGAGAGAACAGCCTTTTATTTGGGGGCTTTTTATGGACCAATTCTCCCTTCTCTCGCCCCTGGTACCCGTGGATATCGCATTCTGCTAAAAAGGACCATCAGTCCGATAGAGCACAGTGCATTTGGAGAGGGAACAGGGTACACAACAATAGCATTCCTGAGGGTCATCCTAGCCTCCCTACACCAGGCAACAGAGTCCCACGCTCCAGTATAAAGGGGATACAGCATTCCTCAGGCTCTCACAAACAAGGAGGTTAACCTTTCTGAACAACATCTCACAGCCTTTGTTGGTCAATTTGCAAAGTATGTAATGTGGCACATAAAAACAGTGTTTGTGGCTGTGTCACAAATTACTGGGTTTTCTTCTACCATGAATGGGATCAGAGAAGTTGTTGGACAACTGTTGCTTCTTAAAAGCATATTTTAGAGCTAACTTTCGCTAGTGATATGATCAATTTAGCCAATATCCGATGATTGTTTTATGCTTTTTTGTCTTCCTTTGTTTGTTTTGGTAAAGATCTTCTCCAAGAAATATCAGGCACTAAAAGGTTGGTACTCAATTTAAAACTAAGTAGATACAAGCTGTGAGTGGAATTTAAACAATGAAACGTCAGCAAAGATCTGGAACTTTAAAAACAACAGGCTTAAAGACGCTAAAATATTCCACAAAACTGAAGAGGTCTGCAAAGTAAGATAATTACAGGTAACCTGATACACAACATCATCATAATTACCTTAATTAAAAGCATAATAAACATTCAGTCAAAAACGGTGGTCTTCAATTTGAAAGCGCTGCGTGCTAAGCCAAAGAAAAGGAAAACAAGTGACTTGCTTGTAAGGACATATGGATACAAGTATGAACAGTGGGCCTTGTGCGTCATAGCTGAATCTTTGGCTGGACATTCGGGACACAGACGATGATCGTAGCAGATAGCGCAGGCCAAATGCAGAGGAAAGTTCAAAGACCGGTGGAGAAACAGAATGGGAATAATGAGTGAGTCTCAGTCCAAAACGAATGCACAGATCTAATTGGCTATGCAACAACTGAGTGGATAAAGCTCTCTAAACGGTTCAGGTATTTTGCCTTTGACGTCATATAAACAGCAGATGCCTCCCTTTGTTTGCTGTGGGAAATACACAAGAAAGCAGTTTCACAAAGCGCTTCGGAATCTGGGCCTCAATATTTGAATGAAATGCCATTAGGAAAAACATTATATTCAAAGTTTGGAATAACGATTTCTAAAGCAATACATCACTACAACACAGTTACTTTTAGCAGTAATGTGTCAGAGATTAATTGCTATTTGTCAGTTTTATTGTCAGTTTTATTGAGTCATTCAATAAAACTGTTGCAGAGCTGCTGTCTCTCTTTGTCCTTGTCCTACATTTAGAACATGCTAAACACATTCACCCACTTCTTATGTTTTCACATGTTTCACACACCAAACATGTAATTTGCATGTACAGAAATTATATCTACACCACAAAAGGACACAAAAAAGCTGTCGTGACGAACTAAACAGGTGGATAAATACTTGGTGGGGAAGAAGGGAGGATGCTGTTAAGGTGATCACATTTCTAAAGTCAGCACCTTCCGAGAGGTAGCACTGTCACAGCCTGAGACGACAGCACGAAATAACTCATTTATAACTCATTTAGCAGCAGCCAAAAGAAAAATAAGCCCTCAATGGCCTGTCCCTACGTTATCCAAACAAATCGCTGGAGTATGTAGGAACATACCTGTGGTTAACCAAGTCATGACATTCCCCCTCTCCCCCCATGTGCTTTAGGATTACATAAATGTTGAGAAGTAGGTCAACATGAAGGCGTACACAGTTAACAGTAGCAGATCTGGAGACCCGCGCACCACATTAACCACAAGTATCTGGCAGTCTGCCTCAATAAAAGAGCTGTTTCAGCCAAATCTTGGGCACCGTCAGACAGCTTGCACTTGGGGCTCCCAGGATATCAGGGCTCCAAGGAGGAAAATGCCTCGCTGTAATCCCACAAGGACACATTTACAGCCTAGTCTACATGAAACAAGGTCAGACCTGGACACAGAAATTGAAATGAGAGTAAGTAAGGGTGCTGGGTATTGTGTCAAAAATGTAAATAATGATTTTAGTCTGTTGGAGAATAAGTTGTATTTGTGAGAAACTAAAAATGTTCAAACTTTTTCTTAGTCTGGTATTAATCCAAAAGGGCGCATCATTTTTCACCCTCATTTCTGTAAAGTAAAGTTAAAAAAGGAAGACTAAAATTGTATCTCATTATGATTTCTTCAACTGCCATATTTGGTTTCTTGCAATTAAAATAAAATACTATCTGCGGTTTTACAATGAATCTCAGAGTCTAAGATGATCAGAAACCATCTCATAGATCTTCAAAGTTATGTCCTGCACTGTAATTACAAAGGTTCCTATCATAAAGACAGATTAGAGAGTTTCTCCCATTGTATAACACTGGCAGAATCACTGTTAGATAACGCTTTTAAGCCCTGGGTTTATTCGTTATCAGGAAACAAGGTCACATAGGACAGCAAATATATCAAAAGAATTAGTCTGTGAGGTTTTGCAGTTCACATGACATTGTGGAGGAAGAAAACGTCAAACAACTTCATCCATGAGGAGGATGGACTTAATTAACATTGTATTCTGGGACACCTTGCTGGTCGCAGCACATGCTAACTCAAATGGACACTGAAGGAGAGCGAAAATAAACAGAAATATGAGTCTGTTTGACAAGTCCAATGTCCGTCCCAGAGCAAATAAAGTGCTTGCTCCAATCAGCAAGGCTGCAAAGAATGTGTCTGCTGACTACCTCTCACTGCGATGGCTCCACAAATACAGGAGAGCTGCAGGCTAGGAGCTGCTGGAAAGCTGAAGCTTTAGGGGAGGGGGTGTTGGTTACAAATGTACATGAGTCTCTACTGTGGAGGAAAAACAGAGGGGCTTCAGCAAATACAACCCTACTTGGCATCGACTCCTTCGTGTTTATTGGCTTTGACCCCCACAGATTGGATCCGATATTCAAACAGGAGGGAAAAGCCAATAAACTGGTCTCCCTCATGGAGAAATATATTTTCGCCATTGCCTGGTTACACCGGTATGATAACACAATACCTTATCAAAAAGATTACCGCACTGCAAAAAAATGTAACAGAGGGGAAACTTTGTAGCACATCACATTCATGAGAAGGAAAAAAAAAAGTGCTGAATTTCTGTTTTACTCTGGAAGAATTAACGTGCCAACATTTGCAACTGGTGCTGCAACACAGCACCGCTTGGACGTCAGCAATGGCTGTTTGTACTCAAGACGAACAGCAGGCTTGCCCTCCAGGTCTCTCCGCTCTGCCGCTCGCACAAGTAACACCTCACAACGGCTTTAACAACCAAGTTTTCCTATGCTGAATGACATCAATTGGAAAAAAAAAAGCTGAATATTTCATACGTAACTTTAACGTAAGCTCCTGCCGTGTGCACGCAGACACAAATTCCTTAATCTCCAATCCTATTCAAGAAACTTCATTTTTTTTTTTTGCTAATAAATTGTGATTCAATATAAAGTAGTCAGCTTTACAAGAAAGTCAATAAAGATATTTCCAGATTGTAGCACATACAGGTAACTCAGAATCAACTAAGCTGAGAACGTACACTGAGAGGGGGGAAGAAAAAGCTGGATCACCTTTCTTCTTCCTATCTTTTTTTTTTTTTTTTCCTCAAGGGAAACCCGAGTGGGAAACCCCACTCGCTGTCACCTTTGGCCTACCTGAGCTGACAGACACTGGACCACCCACATCACCAGCGAAGTGTGGGTGTTCAAGGTTAGCACTCTGTGTCAATCACTCCATGTGCTACAGAGTGACTATAAAAGTGTGTTTGTGTACAGAGGGCCATATAACGCTGCATTATCCACAGAGTGCAGAGCAGGACTTCAGGCACTTTGCGTGTTCGAGCATCTTCCCACGTCTATGAAGCTGAGAGCCACACGAACTTGTGAGTGAGGAACATTACGTCTTAATTTACGCCTTCACAATATGGAACAAATTGTAGGAGGCGATCAAAACTTGTTTGGGTTGTGTGAGCCATAATTCTCAGCCTCCAGTCTGGCTAATCAAGCCATTTCAACCTTCAGTGTTTTGCTTTGTTTGTCTTGCTGGAATATCTAGCTTTAAAAGAATGTGTATCCCACAGACAAACCCTGCAGGTTCTACTGTATGAACTTCATGGAATATAATCAAATAAAGCAAGTACTTTTCACAAAACCGAATATCACACAAATTTTACTCAGTTAAAACAAAAACAGCAAGAAAAGAGCTTCACATAGTGTTCAGTATAGCACAAACTCCACAAGAAGAAGCAAGAAAATAATCCAGGGTTTGAACGGAACAAACCTCAGAGTAGCTTAAACCTGGAGACAAGACTAGACTGTCCTTGGACTGAGAAGAAACTGGAAGCGGCCCAACATTTCTATGAGGTTCAACATTTCAGACTCTCCTGAATGACATTCGGAAACAATGAACTTATGTATTATGGTATTACGCCAAAGCAGACATCTGCGATACAGGTTTCATGGAAGTTACATATGGTCGAAGAACAAAAGCTGAATGGAAACTATACAGGCTGACAACTGTCACCAGAAGTCATTTCCCATAACCTGTCAGGCTTTCCGAGCGCTGCGGTTAACTGACGCTTATTACACTTACAGAATCAAAACTTGGCGCCTGTCTCACGTGTACTGAAGATGATTCAATTGAGATAATTGGAGTAGGAATCCCCATTGTGTTTGTTTTACTTCCACGGGTTGAGGCCCCTGGAAAGCTAAAGTAAAAATACCCAGAGCTCCCACATTTTTAAGCTGTTTCAACATTTGTGAGGCCCGAGGTGTGCCACAGAACGGAATGTACAACCAAACACTCTCCACCAAGGTTTGTCTGGATTTATGTGGTCCAAAGTCTGACCTACTGTGACCTCCTCCAGCGGAGAGCACAGATATGTTTTGGTGCTCTGGGAACACAAAGCTATGAAAATGGTTGCGGAAAGACTTTGGGTGAGTCACGTAAAGATGAAGTTCCTGTGAAAGGCTTCCCCCACTCATTCCCTCGCTCTCTCGCTCTCTCTCTCTCTCTCCCTCTCTTCCCTCCCACGCAGGGAGTCCTCTTGGTGTACGGTGCCGGCTTGCTGAGAAAGTGAGGAAGCCCCAGCTAAGAGGTCAGGAAAGCCACAGAAGAGAACAGGAAGGATAACAAGAGTAAGAGAGTTCAAGCCTCACTGAATAGGTTTGGCCAAATGTTTGTCCTCTGATGCAGTTGTGTTTCTCAGTATCTGCGATAAAGAAAAACAAGAATTGGCTGACAGTCTTAAGAATATCAATATTGGCTCACTCTTTCAAGCAAACAGGCTGGATTGAGAAAAGATCTGCTGATGTCTTTTCATATCTGTATTCTTATCATGATTGAGGCATTCCAGGGGTTGCCGCTCTTGACTCAGTCTAAAGAACGAATAATAAAAACTAAAAAAAAAGAGCCTTGAAACAGTGCATTCTGTAGAGAGGAAACACCATCATACCACATGGCTACACCCATATTTTCCAAAGAATGCGATGGATGTGATCTCAAAGGAGGAAAAAGTACAGTTTGCCAAGCAAAGTATAGACTAACTACCCGTTAAAAGGGATTTCCCAAAACAGCTATGTGAAGTCAGACATATGGGAGGGGCAGGGACGGAAAATCAGGAAAAGAAGTATGTGTTTTAATCTTGAACAGGAAAAAAAAAAAAAAAAGATTGGCCAAAAGGTTTCCCATAAATGTTAATAAAGGGCTTTCCCGGAAAGATTTTTTTTCCCCTGCTTTCAGCATAAAACAAGAGGTCAGGTGTTAATGTTAACCAGCAGAACTGAATCCAGAGATCAGCCTTTCAAGTACAATAAAAGAAAATGATGTGAAATGAACCACACAGCAGAGATTTAGGAGAAAAGGAGGTATGAGGACGTGTCAGGAATTGGCAAGGCTTTCAGCATTAGAAAGGATGCTTTTTGTCATTTGTGTCCTGCGCAATAGTTTCCCTATTGCTTCTCTATATGGGCAAAAAATGTAATAGAAAACCTGCCACACACATACAAAAACACAGAAAAGCACTGAAGCAGTGAGAAAAGACCCACTGCACTATGAACAAAATACTGAATAGTAATATGTGAGAGAGAGTTGCAGATTAGCAAGAGTGTTTAATGCATGTTATTCTGCATTTCATTTTACAATCACAAACAAATTAGCTGTTAACCGTATCTGCTGAGTCAATTTTGATTCAGTTTTTGTCAGAATGATTAGCCATGTCAGAGGTCGCTTTTCACAGCAATCAACTGCAAGACAAGTGCAGGCCTGAGGTGGTGAAAGCGGCTTCAGCTGCCTCTGCCGAGAAGAGAAAGGCATCACAGATTACTGTTTTCTGAAAGCGCCACAGGCTGAATCCAATAAATCATCCACGCTGTGAGGAACCTGTTAAATAACGTCTGTGTATCCGCGCTCACACAACCGATCCTGCATGAGCGTATGGTTGCACCAGTCTGCTTAGTTTGGTTTTGAATAGGCCACCCCAAGATGGACTAAGCACACAGCAAATTTTCCAGTGTTGAATTAACTCTGAAAGTGTTAAGAGTGGTCTCATATATACACTGTTGTAGTGTTAAATGTAAGTGTCAAAATATACACTTTAAAGTGTTCATTCTAAGAATTAACACTGTATAGAGTTAAATAGGAACACTGGCCAACAGAGAGGAATATTAATATAACTCTACAGAGTGTCAGCATTAGAAAATTAACACTGGTCAGTGTTGATATTTTAACACTACAAAAGTGAATATATGAGACCACTCTTTAACACTTTCAGAGTTAATTCAACACTGGAAAATTTGCTGTGCAGGTAGGGGTGAAGCCTGACGCACTCCTTCACCCTGCCACACTTTGTTCTGTTATGTAATATTGACCACTTTTAGTAAGTGAAGCCTCCTGACCTCTCATGTCATCTGGATCAAACCTGCATAGAAAAGCTGCCTTTAGTTTTGCTGTGTTAAAAATACTGAAATAATTGGCAGGACCACTTCAACCCTAAAACAGACCTAAAGACCATTGTGTTTGCAGCATTAATAAAGCAATTAACATCAGCCTGCACTGAAGCTTGATCTATTGTTTGTTTTAAGCCTAATTTTTAAGTTTTCTATCTTCACTCTGTTATTGTTGTGATGTTTATTTTTTAATTGTGAATGTTACTATAACATGAAGAACAAGTAAAAAGGCCTTGCTTTGTCTTGTGAACATCGGACCCACTGGAGTTCACAGAGCCACACAAATTACTGTGATAATGATGGATAATGTGTTTGGGAGGGTCAAAGCTGAAATAAAGATAAAACCCTCTGCACTGATGGAGCATGTCGATTATTAGGCAGTCCTGTGACTTCATTACTCTGAAATGCCAAGAATTAGATCAAAATTACAGGCTACGGCACATTACTGAGACATAATAGTTATGTAACAGAACCATACAATGCATTTGCCAATCGTTTTTAGTCTTGACACTTGGATAAATCTCATGCTCTTCAGTGGAAGGTAGAAGGTGATATAATAGTGAATATTGTCCATGTATATCTATTGTCAAGACAGTTTTACAAGGGTTTATAATTTGCATGACTTAGAAGTTTCCACTGCATCGTTACACTTTTAGGCCAAGGCTATCTGTCTATCTGAGGTTCAGTCTCTACTGGTCCAGGTCAATAAAACGTGTTACTGTTGACATCAAAGCTACAGCTGCTTGAAAATAACAAAGTTGATAGATTGCATAATAAAAACTTGCCAGATGTCCCCACCTATCCTCAGAGACCTTATTGTGGGTTCACTCTTTGAAAATATCAACACAAAAACAAAACCTTATTATTATTATCATTATTATTATTATTATTATTATTAATATTAATATTAATATTATTATTATTATTATCATCATTATTATTATTATTATTATTATTATTATTATTATTATTATTATTATTATTATTATTATTATATCTAACCTATAATACTCTTTTATGAAATCACTGTATGAACTTTTTTTAAGTCCTTGGAACCATCAAGGAAACTTTTTCTCTTCCAAACACTGAGTGGCAAGTTTTAACTTTTACCCCCAGGTCAGTGGTTGGCAGGAGCACTTTCAAAGGTTCACAACCTTACAACCTTCAGGAGTGGAGCTTTACAATGCTGGAGATGGAAAACTATTCACTGTCTGTATTTCATCCACCATATTTGCAAAACTCTACAGCAGTGTGAGATTCTTTTTGTCATCATTTATCTTCACTGTGCTTCACTCAAATGGAGGACTTGAGCACTTCTGGTGTTTCAGATCTGCTTTGCTTGAAAGACCCATCTCCTTTCCAGTGTCATCTTAGTGAGCATATTTCAATGCAAATAAGCAAATGAAAAGCAGCTTCAAGCAACGATAGCTGGCCTCTCCACTGTTTACATGTAATGCCAATTTGGTCGCATGAAACATTTTCTAAATGAAGCTGCTCTGGGTTTAGATGAGTTGGAAGACCTTTATTCCAATGTTCTGAGGGTTCTTCTATGCTTATTTCTGTCAACACAGCATTAACTTAGCATGCCTCTCTCCAGCAGTATGTGCTCTCACCTTTTCCCTTCTCCTTTCATTTTTCTGGTAGTTCTTACGTCTATCGGCCTGAATTAAGTTGACCTCCACCAACCCGAGTAAAAGTGTTGTTAAACCAAACTGCTGCTTCTGTTGCCAATGCCTGCTCAGAGGGATTGTTGTTTCCCTCTAAATATTTGGATATAGAAAGCTGTAAGCTATACAATATCATACATGTCTTGGAAAAACGCTGAGCTGAACGAAAACGTTCAGCCAATTTGTTTGGATATCGAGCGTGATAGTAATACTGACCGTCTACGATAACAAGTTACCATTGGTCAGATTAACTAGCTATGTCTTTGAAAGCCCCACATGTAATCCATGTGTGTGTCCAAGAAAGGACTCAGTTACCCGCCTACTCCCCCGTCACCTCAAACTTCTGAAGCCTGGACGCACAAGGCCGCAGAGCTCACCTCTTACCCCGGGCCTCAGTGTAAAAACACCGCCGCCGCAGCACCGAAGCGTCAGAATGGCAGACAGTAATGGAAACAGCACACTTTCCAGACACTTGAGGGAATACCAAGCATCTCTGTCTGAAAAAAAGAAAGACAACATACACCCTACCAGCCCACCCACCCCCACCACCACCACCATCACAGCTCCATTCGTCTGGACAAGGGGAAATAACTGAGGAGGTTTCATAACGAGCACAGCACATTATAAATAATAAACCCTCATGTCAATGGAGTTTTTAAAGCAAACAAAAACAGTGGACATAAAAACACTTGGTCCGATCACATTAAAAGCAAACCAAAAATTACAGTAACACTTTAATCACATTGGTATGTGACTGCATAGTTTAGCTTGAGCAGGTCTACAAAGTTTACTTAGAAAGTACAGACATACCTTCGGCTCACATTTCTGTGTTTTGTGTTGCATACTGATCGTTCTGTAATTGAAGAAAAGGCCCAAAGAAGTCTCAAACAGTAACAGGATAGTTTAAACATCGCAGAGAAACATCCAAATTGTGATAATAATCTTTTTAGTAATACAACAACAAGAGACTTGGCGTATGAATCTACTGGTGCCATGTGGAGTCCACACATGGGACAGCTGTCACGCTGACTTTACCCACCAACAGAGAGACTCAGACACTTTCTCTCTCTCCAACCTTTTCCGTCTCGTCAATTAAATGACATTTAAATGTCAGTATCAATATTTCCTTTTTTTAATTGGGGGAAAGCCAAGTCAAGCTGAATGAAGTTTGGCAACTGAGACAATAATAGTTAAAAAACAAACAAACAAACAAACAAACAAACAAACAAAAAAACGCTTACCCATGGGTATGTAGACAATCTTTGACTGAGACTACAAAAAAATAACTCATTCACTCATATCCATGAGTTTCACTGACAGGACGACACCCTGGGCCGCACGGCAGAGCAGTGTTAACTGCTTTCATGTCAAAGTGAGAACAAACTTGGATCAATTTGGGACCTTCAGGGCCTTGCTGTGTGTAGTTTGCCATGTGTGTGTTTAGGTTCTCCCACTGCATGCACGAGCTTTCTTCCAGCTTTCTTCCACAATCTGAAGGCATGCCATATAGGTCAATTAAAGGTATAATGGACGATTTTCTCGAAAAAGTCAAAGCCAAACGTCTAGGTGCGTTTGACGTGAGAAAGCCAGAGGCAGACTTTTAAGGATTTTGAGCCGCCCCGCCCAGATTTGGCCCGGCGTCACTGATACGTAGGACCTACGTAGGGCAACGAAAACTTGTGAGACCCAAACGAGATCGGTCACTGAGGTTGCCGCTGTGAGCTGCTCGAGAGCAACTCACCGCGGCTACCTGGCTCACCTCTCTGGTTCATACAGGCAGGGGATTGGACCCCAGCCCACTCGTCATCAATGATAACATGCTTCATTTGCATAAATAATGGTGGGAGTCATGAGAAACACAAACATGGAGAACCATTACATAAATATCAGTAGGGTTGTCCAAGCTGGAGGCAGATTTATAACTCCGCCCCCACGGCTGCGCCGTCTACTTCGTCTAGCTCTGCCTACCTCTGGCTTTGCCATCGTGAACGCACCTTCTGTTACTCGCTTTTTGAAAGCGCGGCATGCGCCAGACCATCCTACCTGCTCTGCTGCTCCTACGAGCGCGCTTGACGGCGTGACGCAAGCATTTCTTCAGCGTGATTGACATGTCGGAGGACCAATAGTTGACACTCGCATCACGCCATTCATTGACTAAAACATCCTCCATTATACCTTTAATGACTAAATTCTGTTGGTGTGAGTGTGTATGTTTATGTGTGAGTGTTTGTCTTTCAGTGTTGGTTTGATGAGTTGTGCTGATTGCATACTGACTTACATGCAGAATTTAGACCACCCGACAAAAGCCATCCTGAAGTTTGATCCAAAGGCCGCAGGCTGGAGACGACCACGAGGCAAGCCCCGCACTCGATGGCTTGACATTATTGCGGACGACCTCCAACAACACGGAGTAACCGTGAAGGATGCAGACCTGCTGGCACAAGATCGCCTGTACTGGAAAAACCTGGTTTCTCCGGTCGGCTCTACGCAACGGGACGGGACACCAGCCCAACGCAGGAGCATTAAGTAAGTAAGTAAGTAAGTAATATTCAATTATCAAATTTGATAGACACCAAATAACAAAGCATTCTACCTGACCTATTTCACCTCAGGGAATGGACATCTGAATGGTATCACACCAGAAGATTTATTTTGAAGTAGCTCACTTGTTCCTCCACTTCCACTTTCAGAGATGCCACTGTCCGTTTGGATCGTGCATGTTGGAGGGAGCTCCGGAACCAGAACCAGCAAAGACTGAACAGCAACTATAAGGCTGATGACTGCTGTTTTTAACTGC